>NW_026940785.1:2500-12730 GCF_032062105.1 Saccostrea cuccullata
TTGAGAAGAAGATTTTTAATGACCCCACCCTATTTTTGTCTTTTCTTGATTATCTCCCCTTGTGAAGGAACTTGGCCTTTCATTTTAATATTTTAAATTCAACTTCACCCAAGGATGCTTTGTACTTAGTTTGGTCAAAATTGGCCTAGTGGTTCTTTAGAAGAAGTCAAAAATGTGAAAAGTTTACAGACGGACAGACAGACAAACGGACGGATGGACGATGGACACAATGTGATCAGAAAAGCTCACTCGGCTCAGGTGAGCTAAACAAGAGGCCCATGGGCCACATCGCGCACCTGAGAAGCTTTGACCATTCTGTTCTTTACCAGATTTCACCCTTGTTATACATAATGCATCCCCACCCTACCCCACTGATCATAATTTAGACATTTTGAAATCTACACTACTCCATGATCCTTCCATGGGCACATATGTTTCAGCTTTTTTGGCCCAGTGGTTTCTGAGAAGAAGATTTTCAAAGATTTTTCCTATATATTTCTATGTAAAACTTTGATTCCCCATTGTGGCCCCGCCCTTCCCCCGGGGGTCATGATTCCTACAATTTAGAATTTACACTACCCCAGAATGCTTCCACATAAGCTTCATTTTTTCTGGCCCAGTGGTTCTTGAGAAGAAGATTGTCAAAGATTTTTCCTGTATGTTTCTATATAAAACTTTGATTCCCCATTGTGGCCCCACCCATCCCCCGGGGGTCATGATTTGAACAATTTAGAATCTACACTATCCCAGGATGCTTCCACATAAGTTTCAGCTTTTCTGGCCCAGTGGTTCTTGAGAAGAAGATTTTCAAAGATTTTTCCTATATATTTCTATATAAAACTTTGATTCCCCATTGTGGCCCCGCCCTTCCCCTGGGTGTCGTGATTTGAACAATTTAGAATCTACACTACCCCAGAATGCTTCCACATAAGTTTCAGCTTTTCTGGCCCAGTGATTCTTGAGAAGAAGATTTTCAAAAATTTCCCTATATATTTCTATATAAAACTTTGATTCCCCATTGTGGCCCCACCCATCCCCCGGGGGTCATTATTTGATCAATTTAGAATCTACATTATACCAGAATGCTTCCACATAAGCTTCAGCTTTTCTGGCTCAGTGGTTCTTGAGAAGAAGATTTTCAAAGATTTTTCCTATATATTTCTATGTAAAACTTTGATTCCCCATTGTGGCCCCGCCCTTCCCCCGAGGGTCATGATTTGAACAATTTAGAATCTACACTATACCAGGATGCTTCCATATAAGTTTCCGCTTTTCTGGCCCAGTGGTTCTTGAGAAGAAGATTTTCAAAGATTTTTCCTATATATTTCTATATAAAACTTTGATACCCCATTGTGGCCCCGCCCTTCCCCCGGGGGACATGATTTGAACAATTTAGAAACTACACTACCCCAGGATGCTTCCACATAAGTTTCAGCTTTACTGGCCCAGTGGTTCTTGAGAAGAAGATTTTTTAATGACCCCACCCTATTTTTGTCTTTTCTTGATTATCTCCCCTTGCGAGGGGATATGTCCCTTCATTTTAACAATTTAAATTCCCCTTTACCCAAGGATGCTTTGTACCAAGTTTGGTCAAAATTGGCCCAGTGGTTCTTGAGAGGAGAAGTCGAAAATGTGAAAAGTTTACAGACGGACAGACAGACAGACGGACGGACAGACGGACGGACGACGGACAAAATGTGATCAGAAAAGCTCACTTGAGCCTTCGGCTCAGGTGAGCTAAAAATAAAAAAGCATCCATATATATATACATATATAATCAGTGGCGGATTTAAGGGGAGAGGACCCAGCCCCCCCCCCCCCCCTAAAATTGTCAAAGTTAGCATCAATCAAAATTTCGTCTGGAAAATGTAAATATGTCTACTTGGTAGACCTCATTTTTACCCTACAAAATCTCTAGAATGCAGGAGCTCCCGGGGGCTTTGTCCCCTGTGCCCCCACCAGGGCTTTGCCCTGGACCCACTGGGGGCCTCATGGCAGCCCCCAGACCCCTTGCCTTATTTTGGCGCCACCTCTAACTCCAATTCCTGGATCCGCGCCTGATAATTATATGTAGCTGCAGATCTGTAGCATTATGGTTTTAAATAATATGTCTTTGACCATAACACTACAGATCCTGTAATGCAAAAAAGTGCAATTTATTGCACAATATTTTTTGCGCACTTTTGGGGAGAATTTCTCCACTTTCAGACTAGCTTTGGTCAATCAACTATCTTTCACTCCTTAATTCTAGACACATTCTGAAGCCAATATGTACATTTTATCCATCTCCCAACCATTTATAGTTGTCTCTACATGCAATAAACTCATTTGAAGTGAATTTTTTGCAATCTAACAAATTATTTTAATCAAGCAAGTTTATCACTTGTAGAAACGACTTTAAAAGGTAGGGATATGGAAAAATATACAGATTAGTTAAATGATGGTCTTAGAATTAGGGAGTGAAGGGTAATTAACTGACCGATGCTGAAAAGTGGAGGAATTCTCAAAAAAAAAAATCACAAAAATTATTGCGCAGTCAATTGCACCTTTTTTTTTCATTATGGGCTCTGTAGCTTTATGGTCAAAGACATATATATATAAGCATATCGCTACAGATCTGCAACTAATATATATGGCACCCATTTTATAGTATTGTCTTGTTTTACTAATTTTAGGGAGGTATTTTTTATCTTGGTAAATTGGAAATTGTTTTCTTCAACTTTTAGTTTCACACAGACACATAAGCAAAATTGTTATCATTTGTCAATGCTTTCTGAATACATGTATTGTGTTTATGAAAAGAATGATATACCAGTACTTTCTATGCTTACATGTGATAGAGAATCCTTTTCATTGTCTAAACTGGAGATATCTTTGCTGTAACTTTTCAGACAGCCTTTGCAAATTCCTGCATGAATAAATTCCATATTTATTACCAACAGCTTATTTTTTATTGGTACATTAAAATGATAAACATATAGTTTATAATCAATATTTCATATAATCAAATAAATGTACGTATATTTAATGTTCATCCAGAGAGTGATTTAATTTTCCTCAAGTGAAATAAAAAAAATATAAACAGATCTTGAAATGATAAACATGCAGTTACCTGAACCAATCACCAGTAACACTCCTAAACATTTCAAAATATTTCTGCTCATTTCTGCATTTACTGCTTTTTGGGGTTTTTGAGTTCCCTCATGTGATGGATATGTGCACTTCCGAGGAGGTTTCCAGTGTATCCCAAGGCCATAACGATGGAATGGACATACTGTCATGG
Organism: Saccostrea cuccullata; assembly: GCF_032062105.1. Lineage (NCBI taxonomy): Eukaryota > Metazoa > Mollusca > Bivalvia > Ostreida > Ostreidae > Saccostrea > Saccostrea cuccullata. Next base: position 5,784 of record NW_026940785.1, read on the forward strand.
ATGGATCACATCTTGAAATAATAAATTATTCAATTCTTTATATATTTATTTTAAAAAAAACTCTCTACTTAATCTTTATGAATGAATTTTATGCCCCTTTTGGGAGGGATGTATATTTTCTCTCCCCCCCCCCCCCCATTTGGTTGGCTTGCTTACAAGTACAGGCGCGTAGCATCGTTTTTGGAAGTGGGGGGGCCAACCTGAGAAAAATTTTTTTTACTTACCTGAAAAAAGTTGACAAGCAAAAAAAAAAAAAAAACAAAAAAAAAAAACGAAAAGTTGCCAGAAGTCGAAAATCCTATTTCGTGGGGTGGGGGGGGGGGGGGTAGTGGCTAACTCTTTTCAAGACCAACTATCTTTCAATTCAAACTTTTTGGGGTAAATTTTCTTTATAACACTACCCTTTGCTGAAATGTGGGGGGGTCAACCTTCCTTTCAGTAAACATTTTCTATAGTAAAGGTAATGTCGGCAGAAAAAGTGGGGGGGGGGGGCTGGCCCCCCCTGATACTACGCCCCTGAAGTACTATGGTGAAATATCACAATGATGTGATTTAAAATAGGCCTAGTCAATAGTTTCAACCCTCGACACTTAATACATAAAATATGCGACTAGAAAATCATGGATGCTTGTGTATAGGATTTTTTTTTTTTGGTATATATTATATGGATACACTGTTAGATCTGTGTTCGTCAGGGTAAGATTAACAGTACAACTTTCTTTTAAAAAGACTGAACAGATATTACAAATAAATCTCTATTTGTGATTGTGATATTGTGATTTTACGGGGACCGTAAAAGTCAAACTTAGTTGGACTAGCTAGAGTTTATTTAGGACATGCTTAATCAGAATATCACATAAGTTTTGCTGTAGGTCATCAGTATAAGTCTTCATTAGGCAGCCCGAGAGACAGCTGATTTTTGTCAAATCAATATCGACCCGAAGACAAAACATAAAGCAAACCAAAATGAATACAAATACTGATGCCATTTGAATCATATTAATTATCACTGCATCAAATATAATTACAAATTAAAGAGTGTTTTTATAATTATTTACCGAAATAAACCAATGCGCAGGGCAATCAGGGACCCCTCGCTGTCGGCTGCTGCCGTCACTGCTGTCTGGTGGCCTCCACTTAACTTAATGGCGTGTAGGTGTAAAGATATGTCTCTTTGACAATCGCCCAAAATTTTTAAATCTGTTTCTTTTGGATACGGTTTGTATAATCCGCAGGAACTTCCTGCGTAATGTCCCACACTACATTTTAACCCGTCCTCGTTTTCCATATTTCGCGCATTCAGCGTGCCTGGTAACATCACGCCATCTAGCGACAAACATGTCACATATCCATGAACGATAACCCGATTTCGCCAATATTGCTCGATTTTATCGGGGAAAACAAAGCTGCGGTCGAAATTTTCCAAACTTTTTAGAACTGGATTTAATAGTACAGAAAGTGCTTGATTAATATATAATTGCATTTTAACCAAAAAGGTTTGCTGTTTTTTAAATCAAAGCCCTAAAGATGCATCACATTGTATAGATTTGCATTAACAGTCAACATGCAATTTTTTTAATTACCGACCCGTAAAATCTAAACTAGGCGGAATATTTCCAAACCGACAAATGTTTGTCATATACATGTCCTGTCTAATTCTTACATGATATATGAAGTGATTTCTCGAACCTTGACTTATCACAAAAAATTGATTTTGCCTGATTCTTACGTGGACCTGTACTTAAATGGCTATAACTCCCTTGTTTTTCAACCAAACAGGATGGGATTTAGAACATAGATAAATATAAAAGACTCTTACAAGAAGGTGTAGTCATCATACACGTGCGTGCACGTGAAATGAGTAAAATTTAAAATACACTCGAATTAGTGTATTTTTTATTACTTTTGGATTAAATGCTTTGATATTAAGTATATTAACATATATAGATAGTGTAGACAAGATAATATGGTCGTTACGCACATGAACACGTGTGCAATGCTTAAATTTAAATATATTTTGTATTCTTCTGGGAAGACATTGATTAAGTATAAATTCCATAAAGTATTTCTTATTTAATAGAGATTACAGGGAATATGGCACCAAAAGGGATTTGGGGAGCGTTCGGGGAACATCTGTAACGGTCCCCGTTACAATTAGCACTAGTTATTATTATTAAGTCTTCCGTTCACAACGGAAGACTTATAGTGTTTGTATTGTTTCTTTTTATTATTATTATTATTATTATTATTATTATTATTATTATTCCTCCCAAATTTTGTGAGCGCGATTACGAAGAGATGGTTGGATAGATTTCGACAATTTTTCACATGATAGTAGGCTGATATATGAAGTTTATATAAAATTCCGTTTTTTGAAAAATTCACTTCCGGTCCGAAGTTATGGTCGAATTTTCAATTTTAAAATGACATTTTGTCCGGAATTTTTCTTTAGAACGAGTTGAGGTAAAGATGTGAAACTTACAGAAGTTTTATATTATGACATTGTCCTTGTTTTAAAGTAGGTTTTGTATGTTTCTAGTACTTCCTGTCCGCACCGGAAGTGAATTTGTGTTTCGGTCAATTTTCGACTTTTTTGTTTTTGAATATTTTTTCAAGATATTTAGAGGCATAATAGAGATCGATCCATAGAAGCCAAATATATAATTTGTTTTAAAATCAGATTACGCGTTTTGAAGATTTAGGCTACTTTCGTTTCGCATTTATAAAATCAAAGTACTGAAAGTACCGATGGAGCATTTTTTTACTTTAAATTACATAAAGGTTATGTTTACATGTTTCTCTTCATACAAAATCAATACATACAGTCTCGTATAAATTAGGTTGACGACTTAAAATTGCCATAAAAATCAAAGTACTTTAAGTACTGAGAGGACTGTTTTACATACCAACCTTTTTCTCACTACAGTGTACATGTAGTATAAACTGGCATTTTTTTCTACACATTAACATCAATGCATACAATAAGTGACCTATGGAAGCTATTTTCGTCAACCAGTAAAAATCAAAGCACATGTAACGAAAGGACTGAAAGGATATTTTTTGGTAGTAAAAATCAAAGTACCGTAAGTTCTGAGACATTGTTTTCTAGATACTCACCCATTAAACTTAAAATAGTTAAAATATGCTTCTTGATAAGAAAAATTGCACGCATACAGTAACATATATGAAGACAACATATACATTCATTTTTGCAGTAAAAATCAAAGGACTGCAAGTACAGAAAGTACTAGTTCTTTACAATGTTAAAATTATTACTTTATGTACATGTTTCTCTACATACAAAAATCAATGTAAACGGTATCATACAGGAACGGGAGACTTTTTTGTTGCCATGGCAACAGGAGTCTAGTTCTTATTATTTTTCTTCCTGGGAAAATTTTGTCCGCGAGTGATCTTGTAAACTACACATCCGACTAAGGTAAAATGTTTTTAGGGTCAGTAGACATGTTATGTAGATTTGCCGAACAAAGGTCATTTTGCGCGCACGTGCTTGCAAGAGCGCGCACGTGCAACACGTGAAATGACCGATTTCATTGATATAGGCGTAACTTTTTTAATTTTTGATGAAATGCTTTGAAACTCATAATGTAAGGATATATTAGTAATATAGACAAGATGACATGGTCAAAATAGCAAGATCTCACGCGCATGCACGTGCGCTATGCTCTGATTGGCTGAAACGAAAGTCTCAATATCTTTCTTGTTTTTTGACGAAATCCTTTGAAATTTTGAACATAGCCATGCATTAGGATATCCTACAGCATGATATATAGAAATTATCATGAAAACACGTGCATGCACGTGCGCTGCAATCTGATTGGCTGAAACTTTAAATAGCTATAACTCCCTTGGTTTACAACCAAACAGGATGGGATTTGGAACATAGATATATAAAATGGACTTCTACAAGAAAGTATGGTCACCATGCACATGCATACACGTGCGTGTATGTGAGCTGCAATTTGATTGGCTGAAACTTTAAACAGTTATAACTCCCTTGGTTTTCAACCAAACAGGATGGGATTTGGAACAAAGATAGATGTAATGGACCACTTCACGAAAGTATGGTCACCATGCACATGCCTACACATGCGTGTATGTGCGCTGCAATCTGATTGGCTGAAACTTTAAACAGCTATAACTCCTTTGGTTTTTTGAACCAAACGGGATGGGATTTAGAACATAGATAGAAGAATGGACCTCTTCAAGAAGGTATGGTCACCATGCTCAAGAATGCACGTGCGTGCACGTGAAATGAGCAAAATCAAGAATACACTTGAATGAGCGAATTTTTTAAATACTTTTGGATTAAATACTTTAATATTTAGTATATTAAAATATATAGATTGTGTAGACAACATGATATGGTCATTATGTACATGATTCACATGCGCACACATGCAATGCTAAAATTTGAATGAGCATGCTACATTTCTGGGTAAACGTTGTTTAAGTCTCAAATGCATAGAGTTTGTGTTATTTAATGAAGCTTACAGGGAATATGGCACCAAAAGGTAGTTGGGGAGCGTTTGGGGAACATCTGTAACGGTTCCCGTTACAATTAGCACTAGTTATTATTATTTTTCTTCTTCTTCTTCTTCTTCTTCTTCCTGGGTACTTTTTTGTCCGGGAGTGATCTTGTAATCTACACATCCGACTTAGGTAAAACCTTTTTAGGGTCAGTAGACATGTTATGTAGATTTGTGGAACAAAGGTAATTTTGCGCGCACGTGCTTGCAAGAGCGTGCACGTGCAACACGTGAAATGACCGATTTAATTGACATAGGCGTAACTTTTTACCTTTTTGATGAAATGCTTTGAAACTCATAATATAAGGATATATTAGTAGTATAGACAATATGACATGATCAAAATAGCAAGATCTCACGCGCATGCACGTGCGCTTCGCTCTGATTGGCTTTCTTGTTTTTTGACGAAATCCTTTGAAATTTTGAACATAGCCATGCGATAGGATATCCTACAAAATGATATATAGCAATTATCATGAAAACACGTGCAAGCACGTGCGCTGCAATCTGATTGGCCTAAATTTCAAACAGCTATAACTCCCTTGGTTTTCAACCAAACAGAATGGGATTTGGAAAATAGATAGATATAATGGACTTCAACAAGAAGGTATGGTCATCATGCACATGCATACACGTGCGTGTACGTGCGCTGCAATCTGATTGGCTGAAACTTTAAGCATCTATAACTCCCTTGGTTTTCAACCAAACGGGATGGAATTTAGAACATAGATAGATGTAATGGACCTCTACAAGAAGATATTTTCAACATGCTCATGTATGCACGTGCGTGCACGTGAAATGAGTAAAATCAAAAATACACTTGAATGAGCGTATTTTTTAATACTTTTGGATTAAATACTTTAATATTTAGTATATTAAAATATATAGATTGTGTAGACAAGATGATACGGTCATTGAGCACATGCATTCTCATGCGCACGCGTGCAATGCTAAAATTTGAATGAACTTGGCGTTGTTAAAGTCTCAAATGCATAGATTTTGTCCTATTTTATGAAGCTTACAGGGAATATGGCACCAAAAGGGAGTTGGGGAGCGTTTGGGGAACATCTGTAACGGTCCCCGTTACAATTAGCACTAGTTTTGATTGATTTTGAATTAAATGACATAAAAAGTCACTTTAATACTCTTTGCTGTTAAAAGTTGCGATTTTGTGACATTTCCTCATAAATCTAGATAGAAATTATGCAACGTATCTTTTGCTATTATAACAAAATCATACAAAATTTCCAAATTACTCCTCGTGATATGCTAAATTTTGTTGATTTCATGGAATCATAGAACTTTGTTGTTGGTAATCAGAAGTAAAAGGTTTTTAAAGGAAACTGCATGGTAATTAATAATATTTATAAATGTTCCAGAAAGCTATATAAAAGACAACGCATATTAATACATCATCAACATATCATTCTACTCGATTTCATCATCTGCTGGCATGCATGCATAGCCTGCAACTTGTAAATCAAACTTAATTTGCTGTGACTAAAATCAACACTACACCTTAGATTGTGTGAATTGACAATTTACCTGCACGGACAAGCTTGTAATAAGGCCTTTGAACTTGAGGGTGTAATCGGCATTGTAATTCATAACAACCTCGTCTCTTGCTGAATCCAAGTCCTCTACACTTCTTGCCGTCTACACAACCTTGTCAAATAATTAGGAAAAACTCTTTTCAAAGTTATATCTAGTGTTTTTTCGCTTTTGATATAATGTTATCTTGTTTAAAATCTATCATTTCGGAAGTTCTATGGTAAACACAATGATTTTGTCAAGATCAGGAAATTCAATATATGATAAAGTCAAATGCTGATGAACGATTTTATACTAATTGTTACGTTATTATTTCAACAATGAAATGTCTACGGATTTTCCCGTTATTTTCATCATGATAAGGTGCAAACGGCTGGTATAACCGGTCAGCAAGGGATGCTAACTTCTTGATGGCACCTGATCACGCCCCTAATGTTTTAGAGGTCCGTGTTTGCTTTGTTCCTGACTTTTATTACTTGAATGGACATTGAGTCTTGAATAATGTTCATTATAATTCATTTAATGATAAGTCCTACCTTGGTGTAGCTTTTTAACAGAGTACTCCGGATAAGATCCGCTCCTTTGTTTTGTACATGTGTACTGGATACACATGCTGCCTTTATTCTCTGTCCAAATACTGTTTTCAGGTATACATTTATTGTTCCATGCACAACCTTTATTAACAAAAGTGAAATAAATTTCAACAAAACACCAGTAGCACGAATTGTATACTGCGGTATTCAATCTGATTTCTTTATAATATTTTATGAGATTCCATTACCTCCCTTTAAGACCTCAAGGTATCGCATGTTCTTTTGATATGATTTGCAGAGGTGCCATACACAA
>NW_026940786.1:0-12392 GCF_032062105.1 Saccostrea cuccullata
TTCTTTGATTAATTTTTTTTCCTTGTAAACAACTAAAGGGGGTAACTTTCGGAAGTTCCTGTCCAAAAACCACTCGAACGATTTTGTCAAAAATATGCATACATGCAGTAGATATAGTCATGTACTCAATATATAAAAATAACGAAAATTAAACGACAGGAATTTTTGGGGGTAGGTGTGTTGTACATCCTTAAGTTAAGCAAAGATGAAACGTGACGCTGTTTTAGTTGGATATTTTAGTTTACTTGGATATTTTACTTTAAAAAGACACAACAATTCCGCACGACAAATTAAAATCCAGGCTTTTCGATATCATTGACAGCTGCATCTGCAACAAAAATGGAACTCGTAAGTTTACTTACCTCGTCATTGGTCATTTGAAAAATTATTTTGTTAAAACAGATTCTGATTGTTCACATAAGTACTCATTGACATCAAGAAGATGCTTGAGTTTCTGATAGACAATATCTATGTGGTTTTTGGAGACCAGGTATTCCACCAATCTATTGGAATTTCCATGGGTACAAATTGCGCTCCGTTATTAGCAGATTTATTTTTATATTCATAAGAAGCAGAATTTATGCAAAATCTTTTGCGTGAAAAGAAAAAAACACTTGCTGTGGCCTTCAACTCGACATTTAGATATATCGACGACGTATTGTCAATTAATAATGATAATTTCCACTCCTACGTGGACACGATATATCCTTGTGAGCTTGAGATAAAAGATACCACAGAGTCCAACATTTCTGCTTCATACTTGGATATTTCACTTGAAAAAGACACTAATGGTAATCTAACAACCAAGCTATATGATAAACGTGATGACTTTAACTTTTCTATCGTCAACTTCCCTTACTTTTGCAGCAATATACCTTCATCACCTGCATACGGAGTATTTATATCTCTATTGATTCGATACGCAAGAGCATGCTCTACGTATGAACAATTTCTTAAACAAGGTAAATTATTGACAAGCAAGTTGATAAAACAAGAATATCAACAGTCTCGTTTAAAGTCATCATTTCGTAAATTCTATGGTCGATACAATGACCTTGTCAGCAAATACAATTTATCATTGAATGAAATGCTGACTGACGTTTTTCATACCAATTGTTAGTCCATTATTTTTACACTGAATTGACTACGGATTTTTTCCGTTATTTCCTGATTATGACAACGAGCACACGGCGGGTGTGACCGGTCAGCAGGGGATGCTCACTCCTCCATGGCACCTGATCCCAACTCTGATGTTTCGGAGGTCCGTGTTTGCTCTGCTCTTATTTTGTATATTTGTTTGGTGAACGTTGAGATTGAATACTGTTCGTTATTTCCATATCCTTATTTAGACACGTTATCATTCGTGCGCCGTAGGGCGATACAGTACATAACATAAAATATCACAATTTCTTTACCTATGCATACATATATCTATTTGAAATTTGCTATGTATATTCATAATGTATCTACTAAAACGTAGTGAAAATTTTAGAATGCAGTGATTATTATTTTTCAAACTAGACAACTTGTCCACGATTTTACGGGACAACCCTCGTAAAATGTTATTGCAAAGTCCCAAAAGCTTCTCCAGATATCGTATGGAAATGTAAGTGTTAAAACAGACAGATTCTTTGAATTTAAGACTTAGACATTTGACATCAAAACCTATAGGGAGTTACCGAAGACCATAGAGAGTTTTGTGTAAAATTTCATTGCAAAAACTCAGAGGCCTTTGGGATATCGCGTAGAAACAAAATCGTTACGGACAGACCGAACTACGAGGGTCGTTCAATAAGTAATGCGATACTCAGTATATCATAATAAATGTTGAGGCATTTGATTTTATTTTTTCATATTTGATAAGTTCTATTTAAGATCTACTAAACACAGAAAACTCCACGAATTTTCATAGTGTCTTTGCAAAGAAATTCATTTTTAAAGTAAGCATGGTCAATACACTGAGCTGAAAACTGTTTAAAAATGATCTCCGCCAAGAAGATGAAAATATGTGCGTATTTGAAACATGCGCTTTTTACATAAATCGCCGCCAACCTCATATTTAAGAGGAAAAGTTTTATAAGTGGAAAACATAATCTTTAAGGCTGTATACTTTTCAGATGGATTCAATAATTCAGAAGAATAAAACAAGGGTTGAAATATAACAGTTATGATGGTCAATTGAAATTTGTGGGGACATCACAAAATATCGACTTTATCTGCCACATGTAATTTGAAAAAGGTATATTTACATGGAAAGACATTGTTAAAATACTTAACATTAAATCGTCACAGTATTTTATAGAATTCAGACAACGGAACAACATATAACAATATTTCAATCAGACAGGTGCCATATCTTCTCACAAACGTCCAAGAGAGAATATTCGTTAAATGTGCCCACGGTTAAATTAAAAACGCACTTTTAAACAAAATTGCATAATTGATAAACTTGCTTAATGTATAATGAAACATTGGTGCTCTTATTTTAGTCGTAAATATGATTAATGATAAAGAATTAGGAATCAAAGAAAAGGTTGTCATTTAATTAGGATAAAGAGAAGTAATGGCTGCAAACATGTTTTATTAGTTTTCATCTATTTAAAGAGGTCCAAAAAAACATGAACATGCATCCAAATGAAGGACTATCAATAGTAAGTTTTATCTTCAATTCGCATAAAGGAAAGTTGAACAGTGTTTTTCCAAAGGAAGTCCAAAATTCGTTGAACATGGTATTTTTTCTGTGCTTAACAACGCAGTTGAATATACTCATAGTGAAAAAATAAAATTTTGAAGAAAAGAAAGTATACAGGACTTTTCAATGACCCATATTAGTTTAATCGTAGCCACTGTGAGATCTTTTCGTCCCCAAAATACATGAAAACAATAAAAGGAAAATTTTACAATGTCAGATATGCGATAGAAAATGATATTTCTCAGTGTCTTTGGGGTATCCCTAAAGATAGGTATGCTGAGGATTTCTGTTTATGGAGTCAAAGACTTGAGACACAGGAAATTGGTAACAGGGAATGTCTTTAGGGATTGAAACTATTAAAAATATGTATTACGTACTTTTCTAACTTTTAGAGGACATGTTGCATTATTTATTGAACGACCCTCGTATAGCTGGGCGGACGTACAGACAGACCGAAATCCTTCACTATCAGTGGGCGACAACAACAAGGAATAGTACATTAGATCATATAATAATACTGAAAAGAAAAAGAAACGCAGGGTTACATAATTTAATATGCTAAATTTTCTTTACCACATGACCAAAAGTAAAATTGATCAGTTAGGATTCTTGGTTACTATGCTCCAAAATCAGTGTTCAGAATGACATCACGTCAGAAAAGTGCTAATAAGCCAGAAGCACTTGCAACTTGATTACAAGTTTGTCAACGATCTGTTTGTACTATTTCAGGCACCATTTAGTCCGTCATCCTTCTGTCCGTCCGTCCGTCCTTCCGTCTCTGAACTTTTCACATTTTTGACTCCTTCTAAACTTTGTATAAAGCATCCATACGTGAGGAGACTTTTCATCTTTAAAATGAAGTGTCAAGATTTCTCACAAGGGGAGATAATCAAGAAAAGACAAAAATTAATTGGGGTCATTAAAACATCTTCTTATGAACGACAAGGCAAGAAAAGCTGAAACTTATGTGGAGGCATCCTGGGTAAATGTAAATTCTAAATTGTTAAAATCATGACCCCCAGGGGTTGGGAGGGTTTTACATAAAAACGTAAAGGAAACTTCTTCAAAAATATTCACCTCATAACCATAGGGCAAGAAAAGCTGAGTTTTAAGTAATTTTAAGTAAAAGCATCCTTAAGTGTAGAATCTAAATTGTTCACATTATGACCCCCGGGGGTTAGGAGGGGTCCCGAAAGGGAATCAAAGTTTTACATCAAAATATATAAGAAAACGCTTTTAAAATCTTCTTCTCGAGAACTACTGGGTCAGAAAAGCAGAATTTTAGGTGGAAGCATCCCAGGGTAGTGTAGATTCTAAATTGTTTAAATTATGGCATGGGGTCGGGTTGTACGGCGAGGCCATAATAGGTATTTTGTTTCAAGATTTATCGAAAAGATTTTTATATCATTAGAATACACTTCGTAAAAGATTTTCGCAGTTGACCCTGCGTATAAGAACTTCGACCTCTTTCCATGTTATTACCCCTTTCGCAAAAAAGCTTGTTATCGCTACTCCTCCGAAACTGTAAACCGTAGAGAAATGAAACCTTCAATGTTGTCTTTGACTAATTTAGTAGACACTCCAATGATTCATTGCAAAAGTATTCGTTTGACCCTTCAATGAGTAATTGCCCCTGAAACTTTATGAATTTTAGGAAAAATTAAAAATTTTCAAAACGAGAAGTTGTAGAGACATGGGATCAGCTGCATAAGATTCATTGACCTTTGATCTTAAAATTCATGTAAAGGTCAAAGGTCAAAGTCATTCCAAGAATGAGAAATTTACCTCTTTTGATATCTCTTTTGTCTTTCAACATATACTTAATGTCTATGCATCAGTAATATGTACTCTTAAAACTGTTTCAAAGATTTCATTCATGTCCCCTAACATTAACCCTTTGAAAAGTTATTGCTCCTTGTGCGAAAAACCTTGTTATCGCTACTCCTCCGAAACTTTAGACCGTAGAGACACCAAACCTTCACTAATCTCTTAAGGGTCTTTAGGCCTAACTTCACTGTGTAATTGCAAAAGGATCTGATAACCCCTTATATAAGTTATTGCCCTTTATCTTCTTTGTACTTACTATTCAACCTAATAACTAGAAAACTATAAGTCGTAGAGGCATTGGGTTAATTGCATTATGACCCTTGACCTTTGACCTGGAACATTTTATCAAGGTTAAAGGTCAAGGTCATTCCATTTTTTTTTATTTTCATTTTTTAATACATTAAGACAATTTTGGTTTCTTTTTTAAAAAATTAAATAAAAATTAAAAATTTTCAAAACGAGAAGTTGTAGAGACATGGGGCCAACTGCATAAAATTCATTGACCTTTGGCCTTCAAATTCATGTAAATGTCAAAGATCAAGGTCATTCCAAAAATGAGAAATTAAGCTCTTTTATATCTCTTTTGTCTTTTAACGTATACTAAATGTCGTTGCATCAATAATATGTACTATTAAAACTGTTTCAATGATTTTATTTTTGTTCCCTAACATTAACCCCTTTAAAAGTTATTGCCCTTTGTACTAAAAACCTTGTTATCACTACTCCTCCGACACCGTAGTTCGTAAAAACACCAGACCTTCACTAATGTCTTAAGGGTCTTAAGGCCTAAATAAGCTGTATAAGTGCGAAAGGATCTGATGACCCCTTATATGAGTTATTGCCCTTTAACTTCTTTGTACATACTTTTAAGACTCATAACTTGAAAACTATTAATGGTAGAAATGGGGTCAATTGCATTGTGACCCTTGACCTTTGACCTTGAACATTTTATCAAGGTCAAAGTTCAAGTTTATTCCATTTTTTAATTTTCATTTATTAAATGCTTTAAGATGATTTTGGTTTCTTTTTCATGGAATTTAATTTTTAAGTTGTCAGATATAAAACAATTTTAAATTCTAAGAAGGTGGAAGGACCTCTTATTGTTCTTTGAACAATAAGTCTCTTAGTTTTAAATTATTATTATTGTTACGTAAATAATTTCTCTTATTGTTAGCGATTTCGAGCGCTAGCAACTACGTTAGTCCAACTTACTGGAAAACATATACATATGCTCGGCCTGACGGTCGTGCATTCTGGGAAAACTGTGAGAACTACAAAAGATAGTCCGTACGATAATAATTTCATTGTACACAACATTAAAAAACTTTATTTATTGTGTAGCTTACACTTTAAAGATAACTACATAATTTAAATAATTCAAATTTTCCCTTTTTTCCTGACGGAAAAGCCCGAGTCATTATCTGATTGCCCTACACAATCAGCGCTCTTGAGCGCTTGCAACTACGTTAGTGCATATTTCTGGAATACGTATGCTCGGCTTCACGATTGGGAAATCCTGGAAAACCTCACGGTCTAGCTATCTGTGAAACAACTATAATGCATGTTGATAAAGTGATGTAAAAATCTTGTTTTGTTATTGAATAACACTGGTCTTTTCAGTTTTATTCTGAAGTTTTAATTATTGTGAAACCTTTACTTTCAAGCTAACTACACAACAAAATTACACATCACCAAAAATTATAACTCTAGACTTCAGACCTCAGCCTTGTTAAACATTAAAGAATTCAGAAAAATAAACCAGTTGATCACAAATCTTCCTTTCTGTGTTTTTAAAAATTGCTATGGCGCTAGCTCATCTATCTTTTTAAAAGATAAACTTGTAAGGGATATATAGTGGGCAAAATAAGTTAAGGATCATATTTCTACAAAAGAATAATATTTTCATACTCATGAATTTATGTGACAACAAGGCTTAAGTAGTTTAATAAACATGTCATTTACACGATTCGATACTTACGTCACAGGTGTTAATTGAGTTTTGGGGCATATTGGTCAAGTAAATACGTGGCTTTAAAAAAGTAAATGGAACAATGGAAGCATAGAAGTATTAATGAGAGTTTTCTTTATTGAACATACGAAAAGTTCAGTATATCTAGCTAGAATTGGTGATAAGACGCTATGAGAAGGCATATAAGTATGGACATCCAGGACAGGAGGGATGCTGGAAGCTGGCAAAACGCAACATCACGTTGCAGAAAGACTTTTCCTTTCCCAAAGCGGAAATAACGGTTATGGAACACCCGATACAGGTGATCTTTTCCAAGTGAAAAAATTAGATTCTTTTATCAGTCATTTACTGGAAGAGAAAAACAAACAATTTGATAAAGGAGCTCACAAAGGGGCACAAAATATTCAGTCGAAAATTTATAAAACTACGGGACCATTTTCCAAGTTGTGGAGTATTTTGAAAAATTTACTGTCTGCTTCCGTGAAATCTCAAGAAATAGATAATGTAGATGTCACCCACATGTGCTCTTTGCTGGAACAATCTGTGTGTTAACTTGGCCAGGCGAGTGTGGCAGTAGATCACCACAGAAGGTTGAACGCCACGGTGAAAATAATGGGAGATTATAAGAAGGCTAAAGCCATTTTGGATGAAAATTCAGAAGCTTTAGAAACAAGCGGGAATAAACTGTTTGATAATAAATATTTAAAGATCTGAAAAAAGACAGGAAAAAGAAGAAAAGAGGCTAGCGACGTAGTTGATGCTTTTCAGCCAGAAAAAAAGAAAAAAAAAGAAGTTGACTTTTTACAATCGACCTTCTACTTCCTTTACCAGATAAGAAAATAAGCAAGGGTTCAAGACGGGCCCTCCGCCAGATTTTCGGAGGGCCAAAGATACAGGTTCAACAGACCTAACCAGAGTTACAGAAAGAATTCAGAAAGGTATGGACAATATATCTCAAAATTTAGAAAGGGGAAAAACTCTTACTTATGCAGGAGAAGCGTTAAGCTCATTTTATGTAGTATTTTACAAAAATCAGAAAATTTTCCAGAAATTCTGGTTTAAATCTGCAGTTGGTAGATCAAGAAAATGTCATCCCTGTTGGGGGAGGCTAAAGTATTTCATAAACAATTGGCAAAGAATAACAAAAGATTTTAAAATTCTTAGAACAGTTCAAGGAATTTCTTTAGATTGGATAAGTCATCAAGTTCAATAAAAAAAATCCTCATCCCACAGTTTTAAGCTCAGATCAAGAAAACATTCTTCAAAAAGAAATAACAAGTTTGCTACAGGAAGATGCAGTAGTAAGAGTTACTCCCCATCAAGATCAAATTGTCAGCAACATGTTTACAGTCCCACAGTCCCAAAGAAAGACGGGGACATCGACCCATAATAAATCTAAAACCATTAAACAGATTCCTTCTTTATCAACATTTCAAGATGGAAGGTCTGTTCATGGTTCAAGATTTAATAAAAATGGGCTTTTACATGTGCAAAATAGATCTAAAATATGCATATCTGACAGTCCCAGTCAATCTAAGGGATCAAAAGTTTTTGAGATTTTTATGAAAAGACGAGATGTTTCAGTTCCAGACACTTCCATTCGGTCTGGCCTCTGCTCCAAGAATATTCAAAAGACTTTTCAAACCAGTAGTAGGTCTTCTAAGAAGGTAAGGAATAAAGCTCATAATATACTTAGACGACATACTTATTCTAGCCAGAAACAAAGAGAAATTGGTTCAGAGTCGAAATACAACACTTTTTCTCTTACAGATGCTTGGTTTTATAATAAACTGGAAATTGTTAGACGCAGTCCAAGAAATTTCTTTTCTGGGCTTCGAAATAAGCTCCATACATCTCGCCTTTTCATAGAATCAGTTGATCCAATTCACTCCCCTCTGGAACCTATTCTAGAGTTTTTAACTGTTTTGTACAATGACTGAGAACAAACAGTACAGGACAATTAATACCTACAGATCTGCAATTTCCAAAACCCATGCCCTTGTAGAGGGTCAAAGTGTAGGACAACATCCTTTAATTGTTACTTATATGAGAGCTATTTTCAATATGAGAACCCCAAAACCAAGATATAAAGAATCTTGTGATGTAGAAATTTTACTCAAGTTTATTGATAACTAAGGTGATAACAGAAGCATTTGTCTGAAAAAGTTATCTTTTAAATTAGTGGCATTACTTACTCTGATCTCGTCTGGCAGAGCCTCAGAACTTAACCAGTTGAATGTGAATTTCATGATAGATTCTGGTGATTGCATTTCATTTGAATTGTCTAAACCTTCACAGACTTGCAAGCCAGGGAATCCTTTACATTCTATTGTATTCAATGCTTTTGAGACGAACACTTTATGTGTGGTAGAATGTATTAGATCTTATATAGAAAGAACAGTTGATTTTAGAGATGTTTCAGACAACATAGACAGATCCTGGTTGTTACTGAGTTATGTAAAACCACATCACCCAGTGACAACTAGTTCTATTTCTAGATGGTCAAAAACCATAATGGCTGAAGCTGGTATTAACACTGACCAGTTTAAAGCTCATTCCACTAATTCAGCTTCAGTATCAAAAGCTTTTTTGGCAGTAGTTTCTGCTTCTGAAATTACGCAACAAGCTTATTGGGCTAAGGAGAGTACCTTTGCCAGGTTTTATTTTAAACCAATACACAAGTCGAGCATTCAAAATTCAGGGTTGAAAAGGTAATAATAAGGGCTTTTAAAGAACACTAAGTATCTTATCGAAGGTTATGAAATGAAACTGTAGATTTCATAAGCACACGTAGTATGTGCAATGGAATCCTAATTTCATGAATAACTTGAGGTAAGATATGAAAGTGTTCCCACCCACCTTTCCCGTTACCTTTTTGTTTTTGTATTGCATTGGTTATATCATTGTCTGATATTAACTCATCACTATCTGATATTTTTCAGATCATAAGAAGACTAGACAATTATAAAGAAAAAAGAGATTTTCTTGAATATAATTATATTTGAATAAATCAATCTAAGAGTTTACTTCATTTTGGTTTTTCCTTATAATGTAAGGTTTACGTTGTACTCCCTCACCAATTCGAAGAATGAGTAAATTTTTAAGGGGAGACTTTTTATATGGCTATTTATAGCGTCACCTAGCGGCGAGTCAAGCGGAGAGAACACTTTCATATCTTATCTCAGGTTATTCATGAAATTAGATTCCCATTGCACACACGACGTGTGCTTATGAAATCTAAAATTAGAAGTGAACTGTATTCTAACACGCAGATCAAAAAAATCAAAATTTTAAAATAAGTCAAGGGGTCTGAAATTATGAGGGTTCGGTACTAGTAGTTCTTTTCACTTTTGTGGGAAAAGGGTGATAGTTTTCGAGATATAGCCCTCCACTTTTTCCCTTGTATAAAATACAATATGAATAAACATTTCGGGGACATCAAAGTCCCTTACCCCGGGATGTGATATTCTGCGTGTGTGGTACTCATGGTCAGTTATCATTTTTCTACAATAAAAAATGGGGATTGTACCATTTCTAGTTTCCGAGATATATCATTATAATATTTTTTATCGACAATATAATACTATTTGAATAAAGATCGGGATCGGGGACATTGAAGTTCAAGGAGTACTATTCTCCGCGTTTAACCCCAAATATGGGGGGGGGGGCGAAATAGTGCATGCGGGGGTGGGGATTTAGAAGCGGAAATTGTAATGTTCGTTTACCTGATAAGCTTTCCTACAGTGATTGAGATGAAAGTAATCCTATATTAACATACAACAGAAAACACTGATACCCGTGCTTACCGATACTCGTTTCCCTTCTCGGGATTTGTCCTAGAAATACATTCATGAACACTTCTGAAATGTCTGATAAGAGCATGCAGAAATGCAAATTTGACCGTTTCTCAATGAAAATTTGTCCCTTGTATATCACCTTGCTTCATTTGACTTACGTGAGGGATTTCTAGACATGATTTTGCTCTAGGAACTATATTGTTATACTTTAATAATTATTATTGGTTATAATGCTCTTGATATAAAGATCTAGAATTTGAAAAAAAAGGAATAACTTTTCGAAGTTTAACTGGCTTTCCTTTACTAGAGACAGGGCAAAGGTATTACGAATATATATTGATAAATATTCATATCGTTCTTAAAAAAATAGCTTTTTTAGTCAAATTAATTCTTTACACTGAAATGTTTCCTTAATATCATATGTATATTTGATCCTCATTTACCCAGTTTGGTGGTCCAACTTAAAGTGGTAATATCATGCATCTATTCAAAAACAGACTTGTTAAAATTTTCCTATAGGATTTGGAATTTTTTCATACTCATAATTGTATTCAATTTCAGAAAATTACAACTTTTATAAGTAAATAATTCTGATTATTTCATTTAAAATAATAATTTTTATGGTACATTAATATATACATCGCAACGTGTTCGAGGTTCCACATTCCATGCTATTCACGCATGCGTATAGTTTATTATAAACAAAACAGCATGGTAAAAGGGGTACCTGTAAAGTGCGAAACGAAATAGAAACGAAACGAAACGAAACGAACTGAAACGAAACGAAATCTGCCGAAACGAAACGAAATCTACCGAAACGAAACGAAACCTACCGAAACGAAACGAAATCAAGACGAAACGAAACGGAATCAAAACGAAAGCTGCCGAAACGAAACGAAACAAACTTTTTGAATGTCTATATGGTCTATTTTTTACTTCATATGAAGTTTATATAGTTCAAACACAACAGGCAACTGTTTCGCTTCAAGTTCATACATAGGCGTCGGAAGGAAATTGAAAGTTGGAGGGGGGGGGCGACTTAACCAACAAAAAGGTAAACTCCAGTTTTCAATGCCTATGTAATATATATCTTTGCAAGAAAGTGGGGATGGAGGCTAACCCCTCCTCCCCGCCGCTTCCGACACCTATGTCATATTTTTTTTATATCTTACTTAATAATTTTCCTACTTAAAAATGACATCGTTCGTTTCGAGAGACTTTTTACTTGTCAGTTAAATAGTTTAAGACGTATATATGGTCAAGCCTCTTTATTGCAAACCACTTTCTTCCTCCAAAATTACCTCGATAAAAATAGGACCGTATGTACGTAGAAAGGATACACAAGATTTCGGTTGGAGTTACATGTATAATAGAACAAAAAAAAACCCAGACACCTTGGAATGGAATACTAAACACTCTAAGTCTCTGGTTTATCCTATGTTTTAAGACATTCGCAATACATAGTACAGTGACTTTATTTCGACCCGTACATAAACGAGCCTTTACATGTAACACATCAATTTTGATAGATATGCTGAATCTAGATAAATAAGGACTGAAAATAAGAGTAAGATATAAAAATTAGAAAATAATGCACATATTGAAACTATACATGCATAGTACGCTCGTGCATATTTGCAGCTTGTAAACACGTTAATGCATCATTAGAATGAGAAAGGAGCATAATTTATCGGTAATTAAATTTTATATTAACAAATGCTTGAAGTAAATGAATTTTATCTGAAGTAAAAAAAAAGTCCATATGTAGTTACACATTTATAATTATATACATGTACCTTGATTAAAAAAAACATTTTGATAGTGTTGTTTCGTTTCGGCAGGTTTCGTTTTCATTTCGTTTCGTTTCGTCTTGATTTCGTTTCGTTTCGGTAGGTTTCGTTTCGTTTCGGTAGATTTCGTTTCGTTTCGGCAGATTTCGTTTCGTTTCAGTTCGTTTCGTTTCGTTTCGTTTCTATTTCGTTTCGCACTTTACAGGTACCCTGGTAAAAGAGGGAAGCCCGGTAGGCCTGCTACATTAACAAAGTAGACCAAGACGAACAAAAAAAAGGGGGATTTAACAGGTCGGAGAGAATACTCGAAATCAGGT
>NW_026940787.1:0-12522 GCF_032062105.1 Saccostrea cuccullata
TTTCACTTTAAAGGTGGTCATTTTTCAATGGGGGTCAATTTTTTATAGGAATAACATATAAAATAATGACCCCTATGACACTTTTCTGCAAAAAATGATTTTTTTCTACGGGTAGGGGGTCATTTTTTGTCGTTGAAAAATGACCCCCGGTCATTATTCGATGGGGGTCATTATTCGTCTTTACACCGGGATCTCTGCTATCGCACCATCAGTCATCACATCATCGTCATCTCACTAAATTGCACCATCTCTTCATCATCATTATCCCATCTTTTCATCGTTATTGCGCCATCTGCATCTACCCTTTATTCGATGCTCGATAGTTTGATAGTGAAATTCATAGCCCCATCCGGATTCATATTAAATTATTTGCCAGTGGAGTCGAATTCTTGCCTTCGCCCTAAGCCTAACCCTGACCGTAACCCTTGCAGCTTAACTCTAACTCTTATTCTAGCTCTAGCTCTTATTCTAGCTTTACCGGTGGAGAGCTTCAAATTTTTGACCCATGATCTGCACTTAGAGCCATTGAGCAGGGAGGGATTTTTTTCGTGCCAGCACCTACTGCGCGTGCGACACGGACCTCGATTTATACGGTCTCATCCGAAGGATCGGTCTCCACGTCCCACAGTGGGATACGAACCCGCGACATAATAGGATTAACTCCTTACTTCGCGACTCTAGAGCAGACGCTATATAACCACTGCACCACGCGGGCGACGAGTAAAGATATTTTTAAAGATTGCACGAATTTTTCTAAGGTGTTAGCTCACCCCTCAGGCCCTGGGGGAAGACTTTCCCAATTTTTACTCCCCGTCACCCATAGATGCTTCATGTATATGCCAAATTTGGCTGAAATTGTTTCGTTTGTTCCAGCGAGAGAAGCTGAAATTGTTCAACAGTTTACGAACGACGACGGACAACACAGATAGCAATATATGACTCGGGTGACCTAAAAAGACTGGCGACTAAGATTGCATGATTATGTGTATGTTGGTTTACGTCCCATTCGAGAAGTTTCCTCTGATGTATATAAACCGGTGAAGGGCCTCAAATTTTGACCTTTACTCGTCACTCAGAATCATTGAGTAGTGAGGGATCTTTATCGCACCAACGCCTGCCCTGACACGGGACCTCGCGATCAAGGAGCGAGCGCTCTACCGACTGAGCAACCGTAAACGGTGGGCTGCTACGAGATACTAGTAGTGCGATGACAATGTTGAAGTGATGGTGCAATGACGATAAAGCGATATCATTAAAACAATGATGCAATAGGGCAATAATACGATGTTAATGAGTCTGTAAATTAAATGAATAGCGCAATGATGTGAAAGTAAGATAAAAATGAAGCGATGTAGTGCAAGGACAGAGCAATGGTACTATTGTACCAACGTTTGGGTCGCCCGCGTCACGTAGCGGTAAGAACGTCTGCTCTAAAGTCGCAGTGGATGCTGGCACGAAAAAGATCCCTCCCTGCTCAATGGCCCTAAGTGCCGAGTATAGAACAAAATTTGCAGCTCTCTGCCGGCAAGTGGTGGCATCTACATGTGAGTGAAAAATTCTTGAAAGGGACGTTAAACAGCATACAATCAATCAATATTCTTTACTCCCGGACATCAAACAGTCAAACTGTTGGCATGTTTGTATAAGTTAAGCCTACCAAAATTGTGAAATTCATATCCCTAGGGTCATTGGGTTCTAATGCCAGGGCAGGCTGTATAAATAATACAGTGAAAGTGCTTTTTTTTTAAAAAATCTTTTTTCTGCTCCTGGGTATTAAACTGTGAAACACCGATGCCCCCTTATACCACCTTTTGTCGAAGGTTAAAGTATTTCGAATGCAAGTCAAATTCCAAGGCCAAGAGATCAAGAAGGTTGTACCCAAGAAAGGACTTGTCTCGTTTAATATATCCTTGAAACATGAATTTCCAAGCACCAACCATTCAAGAGTTATGTCCAATATTAAAGTTTCTTAAAATATAGGTCAAACATCAAGGTCAAAGGGTCAAATTAAAGATACCCAGTGGAATGTGATTGGTCTGAAATCGACAATAAAAAGATTCTGGAGTTCCTCACTGGCTACATTTTTGCAGTCTTCGGAGACCAAGTCTTCCAAACGAACTGTTGGAATCCTGATGGTTTTTTTGTGCATCTTCATTAGCTAACCTGTTTTTATATCATAAAAATAAAATATTTACTTTTATTCTCAGGAAGCAGATTTTATTCACATATTTCTACAAAAGAAAACTTAGCGAGGTCTATATTAAGCTAAGTCAAACTTGAGTTCACAATTTTCTCATGAATCATAAGCTAGTTTTTTCAATTAATATACTTGCATGATAATAAAAATTCAGAACTCTATACTTTTCTTCATTATACATGTACATAAAACCGACGTCTTCTCTTAAATTTTAGTAAGGTCATAATATTTCCTATGAAAATTCTGTTAAAAATGATTCTTAATATTAAAAAATAAAATATCTAACTACAGTGTATATATGTTTTCTTAATTATAAAGTACGAGACCTGTAAATAAATTATACGACAAAAAACAAGACATGTACATTTTTAAGGGTAAGCGTTATGTAGAATATTTGATATGTTTTCTGTTTTAATCATTCAAAGAATAAATAATCTAGGTTTTTGATGTATATACGGTTTGGTGTTTTGTGCCCAATTTGTATTGTGTGTCCAAATAAAATAGAAAACTTTACTCAAATGACCCTGTCACCGGGAAAACGCATAATTAATGTCGGATCGTGTTCGTTCATCGATTAGAGTCACAAGATCTGAATCCATGTATTCATTTAAATTTAAAATCGTTGGGCCATGGGAATGGGTAAGATAAAAAAAATAAGATATAACAAGTTTATCGCTCTTGAGAAACGCACATAAATCATGTTCTGCATGGAGCTCGAGATTTGACAAACTTTCTTTACATTTCCTATGCATAGAGTCTTCATAACCAACAGTATTCAAGCTCAAAAGTACATAAAACAATACAAAATAGGAGCAGAGCAAACACGGACCTCCAAAACATCGAGGTGGGTTTCATGGCGGAGTGAGGATCCCCTGCCGACCGGTAAAACCCGTCGTGAGCTCCGTAACATTATCGGGAAATAAGTAAAAATCCGTCGTCAATTCAGTGTTTACATGTAAATAATAGACTAACAACTAGTATAAAAAACGTCAGTCAACATTTGAATCAATGATAAATTGTACATGTATATGTATTTGCTGACAAGGTCGTTGTATCAACCATAGAACATACGAAATGATGACTTTAAACGAAACTGCTGATATTCTTGCTTCATCAACTTGTATGTCAATAATATACCTCTTTTTAGAAATTGTTCATACGTAGTGTGTTCTCTTGCTTATCGAAGTAACTGAGTGATATAAACTCCGTTTGCAGGTGATGACGATATACGAGCGCGTATTGCATAAGTAAGGGAAGTTGAAGATTGAAAAGTTAAATTCATCACGTTTATCATAGACCTTGGTTGTTTGATAACCATTAACGCCTTTTTCAAGTAAAATATGAAACAAATGTCTCAGACTCTGTCATTCTGTGGTACACTTTATCTCAAGTTCCTTAGGATATATCGTATCGACATGGGAAAAGAAATTACCATTGTAATTGACAATACGACGTCGAGATGACATATAGGATTAGGTCGTTTCCATTTTTATGTATTATCACTCGTTGCAGTTTCCATTTTTACGTTTGTGCAATTTTCTTACTATATCGAGTAAATATTTTGTTAACGTTGATTGAGTTTTCTATAGTTTGTGTGTTTTTTCCGTATGATAATTATGCTAACATTGTGTATGTTTTAATTTCCTCATGTATTTTTTGAATGCCAAGGTAAGGTCGTACAGAAAATGCAATCGGCGTGCGCTTCTTCGCC
Organism: Saccostrea cuccullata; assembly: GCF_032062105.1. NCBI lineage: Eukaryota > Metazoa > Mollusca > Bivalvia > Ostreida > Ostreidae > Saccostrea > Saccostrea cuccullata. The sequence goes on from NW_026940787.1 coordinate 3,909, forward strand.
CAAATATGTGTTCAAAAAAGTTAATCATGTAATTGAATTAAGACATAATAATGACATTACATGTGTGTATATATAATGAAACAACTTTCAAGTTTCTTAGACATAACGAGTTTATGATTGTACCCCTCAATTTTCCACTGAAATTGTCTTGAGAAATATATCAAAACACGCAGAATCAAGTGAACAATACAAATATAAATAAATCATATTATATTTTGGAACTTTCAACATACTTATAAAATTTAAAGCCATCTGAGGAAGTTTTTTGTTCAACAGAATAAGCAGATAAAGGATTCTTATGGCGAGTTTGATTCGAAAGATGGTTTGCCGTGGTCAAGTCTCGGCCTCTCTGGGGATGCCAGTGCTCTAAGTTCTCAGGTTTCTTTGATTTAACACATTTTCTGAAAAAAGTAACATGTAAAATAAGGTCCTTTTGATTTCAGTATAGTTTTACAAGTACCATTGTGGTTTATTTTTTAATATGTATTAATCAAGAGTGATATTAGATCAAGAAATAATTGTAATATTTAATTTATGTGTTTTAAAAGTCGTTTTAAAAACCATACATGAAAAACAAACAATTTAGTTTTGATTCAAATTATTATGAGAGACTCTTTGCATAGTCTTTACAAGGAGGAAAAAGACGAAGTTTACAATTACCTATAAATCAGAATTCCCAGTAATACGGAACAAATACCAACAAAAACAAATCCAATGATAAAATATTTGTAATTCTCTTTAATGAAATCGTCTATTTGTTGAACCGCCCTCTGCACTGGAGACTCCGTTGCATCGTCCAACTCTTTGGTCGTTGATTCACTTTGAGTTGAAGTGTCTGTTGGAATGCTACCTGAGGTTGTAGATAAAATAATGGTAGACTGACCAGTTGTACTTCTTACAGTGGAAGATAAAGTTGTAAAGTCTTCACTAGTTGTATTGTTAGGTGCAGTAGTGGGAAATGACATGTTTGATGTTGACGCCATTGTGGTATGTTCAGTGGTACTTTCTATACTTGGAGAAGTCATATCCTCTTCAAAACTTACTGTTGTGGTAGATGACGCTGCAGCAGTGGTAGAATCTTCTGTAAAAATCTCTGTGGTTTTAACCGTATTTGCTAAATCTTCCGTTGAAGGAAAATTTGTAGTAGTTGAACCGGTGGTGGTGGCTTCTGAGGAAAATTTTGAGTTGAGGCGTCAGCTGTTGTCCACCTTGCAGTACCCTGTAATGTACTTGTAATGGTTCCTTCAGTTGAACTACTTGTTGTACTTTTAGTATCGGTTGGTATAATCGTTGTTTCTTCCACAACAGAAGTAGTAACTGAGTCAGCAGTGCTGTCTGTACTTACTAAAACTGTTGTAGAGTCAAATGTAGAGCTAGTGATTATTAAATTGCAAGTAAAATTGCCAAAATCACCCCAGGATGTGTTTCTGCAGGTGATTTCATTGCTTTCTCCTTCCATTTCATAACCGGGATAGCAGGAAAATGTAGCGATGGACCCTTCTATCGTGCTTGATGCATTCCAGACTCCTCCCTCTACGCTTGGTAAATCATCACAATTCTTTACTGAAAGGGAGAGAAAGAAAAAAATATTATAGTTCATTTGTATTTGCATTATTTATGTAGAGTATAAGCGAAAACAGTATTATAGTATAGTTATATCAAATGGCAATATTTTATCTAGAATTCACATTGCATAATTTTTGATCTTGCGTTTTTTAAAAAGAGAAACATAAAATATAACAATCATTTTAAACAATGTAAAATTAATGTATATACTTACCATTTTGATACATTTGTTAAAAAATATAATTTAAGATCACATCTAATATACTTGCTTTGATATGAAGCTCCTACAGAAGTATTAAAAACCACTGTGAACTGTTGTGTTTCGACAGCCAGTTCAGCCGATCCTGTCATTGCATAATCGAACAAGCATTCTTCATCCTCTCCACAAAGCTCCTCGACTTCCGGGGGGAGATTTGTTGGAGTAACAAACGTGGGACGGAAGGATAACTTTTGATAGTCACCGTAGGACTTTCCCGGTTCGTAAGTGAACAGTGAATCATTTTCTAGTATTCTCCCTTCAATTATATATTTTATTACTTTTAAATTAAATGAAATAAAAGAGAAAGAGAGAGAATATATTCAAATCAGATTGTAAAATTATTACATAATATTCCAAAATCATCGTATATCTTTTCTGCTGTAGAGTTTGGCTGTAAAATCTCCCCTGTTGGGGATTGCAAATCGTTGTTTGGATCTTCATCAAAATTTCCAAGTATTCCCTGTATGTTTCCTGTTAGCAAAAGTTATTTGGTTAGTCACTATATTCTCAGACACTATTTCGTATCATTTGCAAGGGTGAGACAGAAAAAGAGACCAAATTTAAGTTACTGACTCTTCCCCAACCACCTAAATACTCCAACGAAAATATACTTACCGGCAAGTGAAGTATTCCCAACGACTGGAAGGACATTGAGCACACTGGAACTCGCTACAGCTTTGAATGCGATGCCCATTGTGGTAAAAGATACAATTAACTCCTTTTTGGTCAGGTTCGAGTTTGTCGAATTTGTTTCAAGCTTCATAACAGTCACACCTTAAAAAGTAACAATGTCAAAGTTGTACCTTGTAAGTATAAATGAAAAATTAAGAAAAAGAATTGGAGTCTCGGGACAAAGTTTTAAATAATTTCATTGTAACCTTGAAATTGATGGGCATTGGACTCGTCAAAGTCTATAACATCTCCATTGACTAAAACGTCTACAATTCTAATCGAGTTGAGGCGGACTTCTACGACGGCAGAATTATTCGAATCTTGTGAAACAAAGGAAGTGCATATGCTTGCATCAACCAAATCTCCTGTGTGAACAAAGAGTATTAAAGAAAATATAGTCCAATATGTAGATGACCAGCATAGACGTACTGAATATTTTTCTGCTTGGTTCCATATATTCATAACTTACCGTTTTCTTTTCTAAATTGCTCAAATCTTATCTGGCTTTGAAATCTTTCGTCTACGGTTTTCATAAAGACATAAATTCTCCCACACCATTAAATGTATATTGAAAGCCATCCAGAGTAGTAATATGAGGATCTCCATTGGTCCGAGCTGCAAATATTTATACGAAACATTAATGTATGATTAGAGAAGATTGATTGATTGTAGATTGTTTAACGTCCCTCTCCAGATATTTTTCACTCATATGGAAACGCCACCACTTGCCGGTGGAAAGCTGCAAATTTTGTCTTATACTCGTCACTCAGGCCCATTGAGCTGGGAGGGATCTTTTTTGTCCCAGCACCTACTGTGACACGGGACCTCGGTTTATACGGTTTCATTCGGGCTCCACGTCCCACAATAGGATTGGAACCCGCGACGTGAGGATCAACTTCTTACTTCGCGACTCTAGAGCAGGCGCTTTAACCACTGTGCCACGTAGCCGACAGGATTAGAGAAGAGAAACATGGAACATTTATCTACAGCTCAACTTAGTTGGTTTATGCATGGGTAACTGGAATTCATGCAGTGAGGAATATTTATCTTTATAGACATTTCTATTTAAATGATGAGTTACCTGGTCTCGGTGGGATATAGTTCTTGCACGAACTGAACTTTCTGTGTTTGAAGTAACTAGGACATAAATTTGAAACACCTGAGGATCCAATCCCTATAACATTTAGAGAATATCGGCAACAGTGAAGGAATGGTAGAACGTCAAAATAAAAGTTTGTGATGTATGGTTGCACTCTATGTCCACCAAGATAATGATATCTCTGAATGCTCCCTCCTTCCTTTACTCTTGAGTCGATTAGGTTATTTGCATTGTCGTAGCAGCACAAATTGTCGACTCCTTGTTGCCTATTTTGATGAAAAATACAATTTTAAAAACGAAGCAATTCAAATGTGTACTTTTTAGCTCACCTGAGCCAAAGGCTCAAGTGAGCTTTTCTGATCAAAATTTGTCCGTTGTCTGTCGTCGTTGTTGTCGTCGTTGTCGTTGTCAACTTTTCACATTTTCATCTTCTTCTCAAGAACCACTGGGCCAATTTCAACCAAACTTGCTACAAAGTATCCTGGGGTGAAGGGGATTCATGTTTGTTCAAATGAAGGGCCACGCCCTTTTCCAAGGGGAGATAATTATGAATTAGAGAAAAATAAGTGGCTTTTTTAAAAAATCTTCTTCTCAAGAACCACTGGGCCAGGAAAGATGAAACTCATGTGGAATCATTCTCAGGTAGTGTAGATTCAAGTTTGTTCAAATCATGACCCCCGGGGCTAGGGTGGGGCCAAAATGGCCGACCCAAGTTTTACATAGGAATATATAGGAAAAATCTTTAAAAATCTTCTCAAGAACCACTGGGCCAGGAAAGATGAAACTCATGTGGATTCATCCTCAGGTAGTGTAGATTCAAGTTTGTCCAAATCATGACCCCCGGGGGTAGGGTGGGGCCAAAATACCCGATCAAAGTTTAACATAGGTATATATAGCGAAAACTTTTAAAATCCTCTTTTCAAGTACTTCAAATCCATGCTTAGTGATATTTATATGGAATCATTCTCAAGTAGTGTAGATTCTAATTTGACCCCATTGGAGGTTAAAATTCAAGCCCCCCCCCCCCCAACTCAGTAAACTTTCAGTTCTGATCTGATATGTGCTTTTTCCTAGCAAATTGCTCAGGTGAGCGATGTGGCCCCTGGGCCTCTTGTTAAAATTGTTTTGTTTAGCTGGAAAATATGAAACATTTGTTTAGTCAAATTTTTTAACTTCTCTTACCCTAAATTAACTAAACGAATACAATGGGTGGCGTCTCTTCTATGCAGACAATTACCAGTACGGGAATACGGCGAAGTACGACTAAACATGCTGCAATCTGGATCGGGTTGAAATCTGACTATGTCCAGTAGAGCTTGGTCTAAAGTACATGGACATGGCTGCTCATCATTAGTCGACAATTTGGGTAGTTGCGTTTCATTTTTTAGCCAATCATGACAGAAGATGTACGCTTGATCTGGTGGTAGGGCCACGGGAAATATGTCAGACCAAATTCCTCTATCGGCCCTATAGATACAAAAAAATGTAATCACTGGCAGTTGTTCTTTCAACTCTTATAATTCATTTTTTATTTCTTTAATAATTTTTTTCTATTTATAAAATTAATAATTATTAATGTATTCTAAGACAGAATTAATAAGTAATCTTTTAGGCCCCTAATTAAATTTTACTTACATTGAATAGAACAACATTTTAACATCCTCAGACTCAATTATTTTTATCCATCTTCATAAATTTATACCTATATATTCTTTTATTGTGTGTGTGGAGGACCCTTAAATCAAGTGTATCTAGCTTATCAGTTATAAAATCCTTTAGCTGCAGAACTGTAGCTCTCTGCTTGAAAAAATTCGGACAGGTGACGCAAAGATCTAGATCCATGCGATGTAAAAATCTTTGATCTACGCCGCTGATTTTTTGTCGGTCACTTCAGGTATATTTCTTATATTTTATGTTTTTCCCAGCTTTATAAATAATATCCAATAATTAACCATACATTAAATTCCTATTCATAAATGTTTATTTCCTTTCAACGGTTTAAGAAGGGCCGTTTGTGGATGTGGACGTAGAAATGGGAATCCTTTAAACCGACATTCCAAATCCACAATGGACTGTTTTGAAACATTGAAAGGTAAAGTATCAATAATTGGAGTAAAATCTTTGATTAATTATCAGATACCGTGCCAAGAGCGTAAAAAAGCATAAACTCCAAGAAATAATACCTTAAAGCAGCAACAAAACATCAGATGCGTAAATCCAAGGTTTTTACAAAGGTATGGATCTGTAGATCTCTGTTTTATTTTTCCGAATTTTCTCGAGAGAGAGATACAGTTCTGCAGCTAAAAATTCTTCAAATTAATTGTATAATTTAACTAAACCTATCTGTAATGAAGGTATCTGTCTGGAAATGCTTGGTTGGTAAAAAAAATTTACGTCCCTTCTAATTTTTGTCATTCATTTAGGCGCAGCCAATATCTAGTAAAGGGCTGCTTTAGAACTGCACTCAGCACTATGGACTTCAGAGAGCTATTGAGTAATGAGGGCTTTTTTGTGCCAAGAATGTCGAGATTTGACGATTTCATACAAAAGACTGGTTTTCAAGTCCCGCAGTGGGATTTGCGATGTAAAGATAAATTCTTTATTTAAAACCTAGATTCAATTATTTAAAGATACGTGTTTACTGCATGGTACTTATGCCTATTTACATTTATCTTAAATTCTACTAGACCTATCTGGAATTCACTTGCATCTTTCCTCAATTCATTTGAATGGATTTAGGTGGTACTTAGTATTTGAAAAAAAGTTCTTTTTTTTTTTTTACAGATGGGGTAAAATATTTGAATACAAGTGTATGTTATTAATTTGACATTCCATTGACTTACTGTCCTCTTCTTTTGGTTGCAGATGTTACCCTTATAGCCAAAGCAAAACCACTGTTTGACACAGTAATAACTGCTGATCCTGAGGCTCTATGTACACCTTGAAGGACAATCTGACTCTTCCATGACAACTGACGATCGCTTTCCTCCTAACAATTATTTTTCGACATTTATGAATATTAAAAACCTTTACATATGCTCAAGAAATTTATTTATCATTTGTCAAACGGTAAAAATTCAATTTTAAGATTACCCTTACTTTTAAAGAGAAAAAGATGTATATCGACAGTTTCATTATCCTGAAGTTCTGAAGCATCTGCTCCATGATATTGATTTCTGTCCAGCAAACCATTCATCAGAGTTATGCCTATACACTCGATGCTTGTTGTCCGCAGGGTTTACTAAAAGTTCAGGTTTGTTACAGTATTATAAAATATACCGTTATTGTAATTTATTTTTAGGGAATAAAGAATACGTCTTAAAACAGGTCGTGTTTGTTCATCAACTTTTATACATATAATCATAAAAATTAATTTGATAATTTAATTTTTCTTAAAATTGTATTCCATAAACAATATACACACACAAAACGCTTGAGTATCCAATGGTTGTGGTGATTAAATTAATTCTTAGTTGCACTGTTTAGGAACAGGAAAGAAGACAACAAGAGAAATCAAAACACTAAGGAATAACCTTCACCTACTTACAGATTGTGTATACTCGAAAAATGTGTTCCACCACGCCGTTAGTTTATCTGTATAATTGCATCCCCTGTGTGTTGGAATATTGGTGTTATGCATACTATGCTAAATTCTGATTTTCATATTATTTTGTGTGTGTGTGTGTGTGTGTGCTGTAACAGTGGGCCGTATCGAGGGGTTATGGTCAGGTCTCCTATAAAAACAAAACTATGTAGAATTATAAAGACATTTTGCTGAATATCCAAAATTCGAAATCAAACTATTTGAAATTCTCATTTGATTTTTTTTTTGTAATACTTACAATTATGACGCGGTAAACATTTCCGTTTGAAAGGAACGTTTTATGCTATCTAGTTGATTGTCATATTTTATAACAACACGCTTATTTCTTTAGAAAGGAAAAATATTGGTCAAATGGTTCACTCTAATACCTGTTAACAGGTCTTCCATAATTATTTAACTATATTACTTCTAGACAATTAAACTGACGGTCTACATAAACACCGAGTACATGTAAGCACGTGTTCGACCGATGCATGTGTTATGGTAACTCCAATGATCATCAAAATTCAAGTTACGGGCAAATTCGTTAAAATAACGTGTTATACAGTAGCGGTAAATCCTAAACTACGGTAAATTCTGTCTTATAAATTTCAATTAAACTCATGTTGTTATTAGCAAAGAGTTAGATGTCCTAAAATAAGCATTACGACGAATATTTCTTTCTTGTTTGTAAATAAATGGGCTTATCATTATCTATGTAAAAATTGTCCTTCGATAAGAACCCTTCAAATGTTTCATTCAAATGTATATTTTTAAAACTTCAATGCGCTTTATTGTAGATAACTCTTTTTAGCTCTTCTGAGCCAAAAGGCTCAAAGAGCTAATGCTATGGCCATTTGTGCGGTGTGCGTCGTGTGGTGTGCGGTGTGCGTTAACTTCTTAGAATATGGGCCATAACTCAAGAACCCCTCGGCCAATCAGTGTCAAATTTGTCACAGGGTATCCTTGGCCCAAGGGCTACCATTTATACTAAAATAAGGGTGGAGCCCCTAAAACAAGGGGAGAGAAGCAGGAAAACAAAACTAACAGTACTGGTTGCAAAAAAATCTTCTTCTCCCGAACCACCAGGCAGATTTTCACCAAACTTACATACAATGATCAGGATATGTTGAAGATTAAAAATTGTTCAAGGCATGACCCTGGGGCAAAGGGCGTGGTCTCAAGGTCACTTCAAAGTTGACCTAAATTTTCAATTAATGAAAATGTCTATATTTTGCTTACTATAAGGACTAGGATCATCAAATCTTGTAAGTAGATGCATCTTAGGACTTCACATCATGTTAACTCAAAAGTAGGTCACGATGACCTATTTTTTTAATTTTGCGGGCATTTGTTTTCAAATTATTTGAACTTTTTTGGGCACAAGGCCATATCATCAAACGTTGTCAGTTATTTTGGGGGTTTTAATTGAAAA
>NW_026940788.1:0-12513 GCF_032062105.1 Saccostrea cuccullata
TATTCATTCATGAACATTCCTGAAAAAATTCATCAAATTATTCATGAATAGTTCATGAAGATCCTATGAACTTATTATTGGACATTCTTGAAATGATGAATCTTCATGAATATGACTCTTCATGAATTATTCATGAAAAAAAAATATTCATGAATATTCATCAATTTTCTTTCATGAATAAAAATTCATGATTTGAAAATGTCCAATAATAAGTTCATAGGATCTTCATGAACATTTCATGAACATTTCATGAATTAAATTCATGAAAAATTCAAGGAAATTCATGAATTATTCATGATCGTCTCGCAGGGGTACTTACCGTTCAAACATTATGGCTATTTACTATGTTCAAGACGCCCCCCCCCTCCTCTTTTTATGAAGCACACAGCCAAGTAGAATACACAGATATAACATATTATACAACTTACAAGTAACTTTTTAAAATCTTCATTCATAAAATTCAGTTCCCGTCATGTGATATTTTGCCATCATTCACACATGATTTATCATCTCATAACACACATCAGCTCTCTGCAATGCAGAAATGCTCGAATTGAAGGGGAAAATTCAGGAGTTATTGATGAGAAAAATTCAGGAGTTATTATGTCGCCCCGAACGAAGGCGGGGACGACATATTGATATTGTACGCATGTTTTTTTTTATCCAGGCTGTTTCTCGGAGATGGCTGGGACAATCTTCCTGAAACTTTCCTTCAAGGACGATCACTGGTTGTAGTTGTGCAGTGAGGTCGTTCAGTTCCAATATGTCTACCGTTGCCATGGAAACCTGTAAAAAGCGACAAATTTTGTCCGAGAGTGTTCTCTCTGGTCCCTTAAACGTTCGTCATGAAACTTTTCTTATTTTAATGATTAGTATCTGTAGTTCTGCAACTCGTATTTAAAATTTTCATATAATCGATTATTGCCATGGAAACCAGGTGAAAGTTAAAATTCTTTAATTTCGATTTTCTCAATAACTACTCAGGCAATCGTTTTGAAACTTTCAATGTTTATTCCTTGCAATGTGTCAAAGTGATTTCTACTTTCAAAATAATTGTAATGAGTCGCTCACGGTTGCCATAGAAACGAAACAGAAAAAAAGATTCAGATGTACACATGTGTTCTCCAAGGTCTAGGTCAAAGGGTCAAAGTTCGTCGTATCCAATAAAAGTTCTTTTCACAAAGATTACATATTTGAAATACGAAAGCCCTAGTACTTACCGTTCAAACGTTATGGCTATTTACTATGTTCAAGACGCCCCCCCCCCCCCTTTTTTTGAAGCACACAGCCAAGTAGAATACACAGATATAACATATACAACTTACAAGTAACTTTTTAAAATCTTCATTCATAAAATTCAGTTCCCGTCATGTGATATTTTGCCATCATTCATTCTCCTTCTGTTTTGTCTCTTGAATTTATAAATATTTTATTTTATCTATATAAAAAAAAATAACGATTGTCAGCTGCATTTATTATCATTTCGCGTTTTCTTGTATATCTATCACTTGTATATTATTCATTTCATTAGATAGTGCAAGTATAAATTAAAAAATTGGTACGTCATTTCCATAGTTTTTATTCATTCATAAATTCTTTGATCCGCTCCTGATGGTTCGCAAAGCCTTGATCACCACTGTATACAAAACATTCATCTCGCCGAAAATGTTCATGATTCCGCTAAACTGAGAAAGTTCACACATGATTTATCATCTCATAACACACATCAGCTCTCTGCAATGCAGAAATGCTCGAATTGAAGGGGAAAATTCAGGAGTTATTGATGAGAAAAATTCAGGAGTTATTATGTCGCCCCGAACGAAGTCGGGGACGACATATTGATATTGTACGCATGTTTTTTTTATCCAGGCTGTTTCTCGGAGATGGCTGGGACAATCTTCCTGAAACTTTCCTCAAAGGACGATCACTGGTTGTAGTTGTGCAGTGAGGTCGTTCAGTTCCAATATGTCTACCGTTGCCATGGAAACCTGTAAAAAGCGACAAATTTTGTCCGAGAGTGTTCTCTCTGGTCCCTTAAACGTTCGTCATGAAACTTTTCTTATTTTAATGATTAGTATCTGTAGTTCTGCAACTCGTATTTAAAATTTTCATATAATCGATTATTGCCATGGAAACCAGGTGAAAGTTAAAATTCTTTAATTTCGATTTTCTCAATAACTACTCAGGCAATCGTTTTGAAACTTTCAATGTTTATTCCTTGCAATGTGTCAAAGTGATTTCTACTTTCAAAATAATTGTAATGAGTCGCTCACGGTTGCCATAGAAACGAAACAGAAAAAAAGATTCAGATGTACACATGTGTTCTCCAAGGTCTAGGTCAAAGGGTCAAAGTTCGTCGTATCCAATAAAAGTTCTTTTCACAAGGATTACATATTTGAAATACGAAAGCCCTAGTACTTACCGTTCAAACGTTATGGCTATTTACTATGTTCAAGACGACCCCCCCCCCCCCCTTTTTTTGAAGCACACAGCCAAGTAGAATACACAGATATAACATATACAACTTACAAGTAACTTTTTAAAATCTTCATTCATAAAATTCAGTTCCCGTCATGTGATATTTTGCCATCATTCATTCTCCTTCTGTTTTGTCTCTTGAATTTATAAATATTTTATTTTATCTATATAAAAAAAATAACGATTGTCAGCTGCATTTATTATCATTTCGCGTTTTCTTGTATATCTATCACTTGTATATTATTCATTTCATTAGATAGTGCAAGTATAAATTAAAAAATTGGTACGTCATTTCCATAGTTTTTATTCATTCATAAATTCTTTGATCCGCTCCTGATGGTTCGCAAAGCCTTGATCACCACTGTATACAAAACATTCATCTCGCCGAAAATGTTCATGATTCCGCTAAACTGAGAAAGTTCACACATGATTTATCATCTCATAACACACATCAGCTCTCTGCAATGCAGAAATGCTCGAATTGAAGGGGAAAATTCAGGAGTTATTGATGAGAAAAATTCAGGAGTTATTATGTCGCCCCGAACGAAGTCGGGGACGACATATTGATATTGTACGCATGTTTTTTTTATCCAGGCTGTTTCTCGGAGATGGCTGGGACAATCTTCCTGAAACTTTCCTCAAAGGACGATCACTGGTTGTAGTTGTGCAGTGAGGTCGTTCAGTTCCAATATGTCTACCGTTGCCATGGAAACCTGTAAAAAGCGACAAATTTTGTCCGAGAGTGTTCTCTCTGGTCCCTTAAACGTTCGTCATGAAACTTTTCTTATTTTAATGATTAGTATCTGTAGTTCTGCAACTCGTATTTAAAATTTTCATATAATCGATTATTGCCATGGAAACCAGGTGAAAGTTAAAATTCTTTAATTTCGATTTTCTCAATAACTACTCAGGCAATCGTTTTGAAACTTTCAATGTTTATTCCTTGCAATGTGTCAAAGTGATTTCTACTTTCAAAATAATTGTAATGAGTCGCTCACGGTTGCCATAGAAACGAAACAGAAAAAAAGATTCAGATGTACACATGTGTTCTCCAAGGTCTAGGTCAAAGGGTCAAAGTTCGTCGTATCCAATAAAAGTTCTTTTCACAAGGATTACATATTTGAAATACGAAAGCCCTAGTACTTACCGTTCAAACGTTATGGCTATTTACTATGTTCAAGACGAGCCCCCCCCATTTTTTTGAAGCACACAGCCAAGTAGAATACACAGATATAACATATACAACTTACAAGTAACTTTTTAAAATCTTCATTCATAAAATTCAGTTCCCGTCATGTGATATTTTGCCATCATTCATTCTCCTTCTGTTTTGTCTCTTGAATTTATAAATATTTTATTTTATCTATATAAAAAAAAATAACGATTGTCAGCTGCATTTATTATCATTTCGCGTTTTCTTGTATATCTATCACTTGTATATTATTCATTTCATTAGATAGTGCAAGTATAAATTAAAAAATTGGTACGTCATTTCCATAGTTTTTATTCATTCATAAATTCTTTGATCCGCTCCTGATGGTTCGCAAAGCCTTGATCACCACTGTATACAAAACATTCATCTCGCCGAAAATGTTCATGATTCCGCTAAACTGAGAAAGTTCACACATGATTTATCATCTCATAACACACATCAGCTCTCTGCAATGCAGAAATGCTCGAATTGAAGGGGAAAATTCAGGAGTTATTGATGAGAAAAATTCAGGAGTTATTATGTCGCCCCGAACGAAGTCGGGGACGACATATTGATATTGTACGCATGTTTTTTTTATCCAGGCTGTTTCTCGGAGATGGCTGGGACAATCTTCCTGAAACTTTCCTCAAAGGACGATCACTGGTTGTAGTTGTGCAGTGAGGTCGTTCAGTTCCAATATGTCTACCGTTGCCATGGAAACCTGTAAAAAGCGACAAATTTTGTCCGAGAGTGTTCTCTCTGGTCCCTTAAACGTTCGTCATGAAACTTTTCTTATTTTAATGATTAGTATCTGTAGTTCTGCAACTCGTATTTAAAATTTTCATATAATCGATTATTGCCATGGAAACCAGGTGAAAGTAAAAATTCTTTAATTTCGATTTTCTCAATAACTACTCAGGCAATCGTTTTGAAACTTTCAATGTTTATTCCTTGCAATGTGTCAAAGTGATTTCTACTTTCAAAATAATTGTAATGAGTCGCTCACGGTTGCCATAGAAACGAAACAGAAAAAAAGATTCAGATGTACACATGTGTTCTCCAAGGTCTAGGTCAAAGGGTCAAAGTTCGTCGTATCCAATAAAAGTTCTTTTCACAAGGATTACATATTTGAAATACGAAAGCCCTAGTACTTACCGTTCAAACGTTATGGCTATTTACTATGTTCAAGACGCCCCCCCCCCCCCCCATTTTTTTGAAGCACACAGCCAAGTAGAATACACAGATATAACATATACAACTTACAAGTAACTTTTTAAAATCTTCATTCATAAAATTCAGTTCCCGTCATGTGATATTTTGCCATCATTCATTCTCCTTCTGTTTTGTCTCTTGAATTTATAAATATTTTATTTTATCTATATAAAAAAAAATAACGATTGTCAGCTGCATTTATTATCATTTCGCGTTTTCTTGTATATCTATCACTTGTATATTATTCATTTCATTAGATAGTGCAAGTATAAATTAAAAAATTGGTACGTCATTTCCATAGTTTTTATTCATTCATAAATTCTTTGATCCGCTCCTGATGGTTCGCAAAGCCTTGATCACCACTGTATACAAAACATTCATCTCGCCGAAAATGTTCATGATTCCGCTAAACTGAGAAAGTTCACACATGATTTATCATCTCATAACACACATCAGCTCTCTGCAATGCAGAAATGCTCGAATTGATGGTGGCATGTCAGATTCTTTTTTCGGTAGAACCTTTAAAATGAAAGTGAAAGAGGGAAATTTCAGAGTTCCCACTGGCGTTACAATACACAAAATAATTCTTCTGATCTTCTTCATAAATTACATTTCCCAAGCTTTTATGATAGGAAAGATACTGCCAATTAACAAGTATGAGGCTCAGTTCAGTACATCTGCCAGATTTCTTTTATGCAAGTCTGCAAATTGAGGAACTTGTAATTTTCCTGCACTACTTTCTTCTCCTACCGATTCTAAAAATAATGAGAGGGATGTACCGAATTAAGGTCTTCCGTTTCCAATGGAAAGGACTGATATAACTCAATGGTTGTTCAAACTTAGCTTATGGACTTTTGTTTTAGTGATGATAAAAATGAAAGTCTTGTCTAATACGGGGCGACATATGCTATTGCTTGCAATAGCAGACTAGTTCTTATTATGTTCCCCAAACGGAGTTTGGGAACATATTGTTTTTACTCTGTTTCACAAACGGAGTTTGGGAACATATTGTTTTTACTCTGTTTCTTATTATTATTATTAAGTCTTCCGTTGACAACGGAAGACTTATAGTGTTTGTATTGTTTCTTTTTATTATTATTATTATTATTATTATTATTCCTCCCAAATTTTGTGAGCGCGATTACTCAGAGATGGCTGGATAGATTTTCACAATTTTTCTCATGTAAGTTGGTTGATATATGAAGTTTATATAAAATTCCGTTTTTTGAAAAATTCACTTCCGGTCCGAAGTTATGGCCGATTTTCGAATTTTAAAATGGACTTTTGTCCGGCAGTTTTCTCGGAAACGGTTTGAGGTAAAGATATGAAATTTACAGGAGTATTAGATCATGATATTCTATTTGTTTTGAAGTTGTTTTTGTGTGTTTCCAGTACTTCCTGTCCGAACCGGAAGTGAATTTGTTTTTGGTCAATTTTTGATTTTTTTGTTTTTAGATATTTTTTCAAGATATTCTTATGTAAAACAGACATTTTTCTACAAATACTAAATATATAATTTGTTTTTAAATCAGATTCCGCATTTTGTATATTTTCGGTACCGAAATTTTCTCTATTTACGTAGTATGTATAAGGTGGGCAAAGAAAGATAACTCTGACCTGTGAATGAGAATAGAACTTTCTAGATAAAGGCGGAAATATTATTGATGACGTTAGAGACATATATACGCTCTCCAGATCAACATATTTACACATTCAATATTCTCTCTTTTGCATGTTACTTAATTCACTATATGCATATTAGTTTAAATTTGGCTGAGTAGTGTTAGTCTGTATATTGAAAGTTTTTGATTTACAAATTTATATCTTAAAAAAATATCCGTTCTGTGTCAACTAAGCACTTTGAAGAAAATAATATTGTACGCAGTATACATTACAGCGATGTATATACAAATTATTCTACAAAAATACTAAACATATTATTAATTCAATCGGATTCTGCATTTTGGAGATTTAAGGTTCCGTCAATAAATTCATTTTCTCTAAATACGTAGTGACAATGAGCAAAGATAGATAACTCTGACTTGTAAGTGGGAATAGAACTTTCGAGATAAAGGCGGAGGTAGTATCCATGACGTCGCAGACGTCTATATCCACACTTTTCACATAAAAAAAATAATTAGACTTTGAGTTTCCATATCCACTTATGCATGAAAGATTACGTTGGTTACTGCTTTCAGTATATGCATAGTTTAAAGTTGTCAGCGTAGTGTAAATCTGATTATGATTATATTTAAAAAATATATTCTTAATTCATTCTCTAATTTGAATGCGAAATTATCCCGGAATCCGAGTTTTATTTTCGATTCTAAAATATTATATGTACTCAAAAGGGAACTGAGAGATAGAAGAGTAGGTGTAAAGCCTTTAGAAATAAATTGATATCTGCAACTTAAAAGAAAGAAAATCAATCTATAGATTGGATTTGGTTTTAACACGTATATTTCATTGATTAAAAGTCTTATAGTGTTATTTATTATACATGATCTATACTTTTATATACCCGAGAAGTTATTAAAGATGAGAAAAAGCGATTCTTGGATTTTTGTGAAATACTAGTACATGTGTACTCAAAGGGTTAATTATAACATTATGTGAAAGTTACGCGTTTCTGTGTGAAATAATGCTACGCTAAAAACATTATACAAAAACATCTGCAAATTAAGGTCTGTTGATATGTTAGATAAAGTATACGAATGAACACAATTTTATGCAATGCTATATAATTATATGTATGTACATGCAACCTTAAGTATTTTCCTTTTAATTCATAAAACATAAAATTAACGAGTATGTAATTCTTTTGAAGCCCCCCCCCCCCTTGATTTTATTCGGAGACATTATTGCAACTATAGGCCTTTGAATTATAAATTCGTTATACAATTAAATCTGGAACATTTGGTTATAATTACCATTAACATGTATACAGAATTCATATTCTATAATAGTAGATTTTTCATTACGCAAAATACTGAAATTTACATGTCTGAGAGAGAGAGAGAGAGAGAGAGAGAGAGATTCCCTTTTAATCCTGATTATCCTATCCATTTACATAGACAAAAAATCAGTTCTATATCAGTTGTACCCATTCTTTATTAAATATTTTCTGATTTCATAGTCCGTCATAGTCACTCTCTGTATATTTTCTCTGCTTAAGAAGTATTACACTAAGTGCACATGTACTGACCTGTCAATCAAAATCACCGGACGCTGTATGCATTGCAATAAAGTTGTTCGAAATGATTTTTATTAAGTATGATCTTTAAGAAAATCTGATGCAACAAATTTGAGAAATGAAAAATAAAATAAAAACATGGCTAGAGCATCATATATCTGTATTATGGACTTCAATTGTGGGACGTGGAGACCGGTCCGTCAGATGAGATCGTTTAAATCGAGGTCCCGTGTGTCAGATGGTACTGACTCAAAAAGATTCCTCACTGCTCAATGGCGATTAGAGCCAAATTATAGGACATTTTGCAGTCTCCACCGGCGAGTGGAGGCTTCTCCATGTGAAAAATTCTCGAGAGGGACATAAACAACATATAATCAATTAATCGATTGCTGAATAATTCCTGTAGTTGAATAATCTTTCTGCTGACAAATCTCGATAGTATTACTGTAAAAATCAACGACTTTACGTTTAATGTGGTACTAACTTAGTTCATGACATTTTTATAACACCATCACAATTGTGCCAGAACATAAACACAGTGAAGTTTATGAGAGTACGGTGTTCGTTCGTCTGTTGGTTTGTCTATGATACACGTGTAGCTCTTATGAGTGCCAAAATGCATAAGAACAAGATTGGTCATGAAAATCAAAGTACCTTAAGTACTGAAAGACCTTTTTGCAGTTTTTTTTTCTTTCAGAGTACATATGATATCTATGTTTTTTGCAGAGAAAAAAGCAAATTCTTACAGATTTAGAAGAACGGAAGACTTATTTGTTGCCATGGCAACAAGATTCTAGTTATTATTATTATTATTTTTTTTCTTATTTGTTCTCCGGTACTTTTTTGTCCGCGAGTGTTCTCAGAAACTGTTCATCCAACTAAGCTAAAACCTTTTTAGGGTTAATAGGTGTGTAGTGTAGGTGTGCGGAACGAAGGTCATTTTGCGCGCATACGCATGCACGTGCGGGCGCGCGATATGAGTGAAATGACCGATATACTTAATATAGCTATAACTTTTACATTTTTTAATTAAATGATTTGAAACTCATTATATAAAGATATATAATTGGTGTAGATAACATGACATTGTCAAATTAGCACGAACTCACGCGCATGCACGTGCGCTTCGTTCTGATTGGCTGAAACAAAAATCTCAATATCTTTTCTGTTTTTTGACGAAATGATATGAAATTTAAAATATAGGCATTCTTTAGGATGTACTACAATATGATATATAACAATTGTCTTGAAAACATGCGCATGCACGTGCGCTGCAATCTGATTGGCTTAAACTTTAAATGGCTATAACTCCCTTGTTTTTCACCCAAACGAAATAGACAGATTTGAAATTTAAAAAATAGTCATCATGCACGTACGTGCACGTGCGCTTCGCTCTGATGAAACAAAAATCCTATCTTTTCATGATATGATATAAAAAAAAAAAATCAATATGATATATAACAATCACGCGCATGCACGTGTGCTGCAATCTGATTGGCTTAAACTTTAAATGGCTATTTCTCCTTTGTGTTTTGACAAATTCTTTGAAATTTAAACATAGTCATGATATATAGGATATCCTACAAAATGATATTAAAAAAATCATGAAATCACGCGCATGCACGTGTGCTGCAATCTGATTGGCTGAAACAAAAATCTCAATATCTTTTCTGTTTTTTGACGAAATGATATGAAATCTAAAAAATGTACATACTTTAGGATGTACTACAATATGATATAACAATTGTCGTGAAAACACGCACATGCACGTGCGCTGCAATCTTATTGGCTTAAACTGTAAATGGCTATAACTCACTTGTTTTTCAACCAAACAGGATGGGATTTAGAACATAGATAGATGTAATAGACTCCTACAAGAAAGTATGAATCATCACGTGCATGCACGTGCGTGCATTTGAAATGAGTATATTTAAAAATACTCTTGAATGAGTGATTTTTTAATACTTCTGGATTAATTGATTTGATATTAAGTATATTAACATTTATAAATAGTGTAGAGAAGATGATATGGTCATTATTCACATGCATTCAGATGAGCACGCGTACAATGCTAAGATTTAAATATATTTTGTATTTTTCTGGGAAAACGTTGTTTAAGTCTAAATTGCATAAAGTCTTATTTGATAGCGCTACAGGGAATATGGCACCAAAAGGGAGTTGGGGAGCGTTTGGGGAACATCTGTAACGGTCCCCGTTACAATTAGCCCTAGTTATTATTATTTTTTTTCTTATTTGTTCTCCGGTACTTTTTTGTCCGCGAGTGTTCTCAGAAACTGTTCACCCAACTGAGCTAAAACCTTTTTAGGGTTAATAGGTGTGTAGTGTAGGTGTGCGGAACGAAGGTCATTTTGCGCGCATACGCCTGCACGTGCGTGCGCGTGAAAAGAGTGAATTGACTGATATACTTAATATAGCTATAACTTTTACATTTTTTGATGAAATGCTTTGAAACTCATTACATTAGGATATATTAAAGGTGTTAATAATATGACACTGTCAAATTAGCATGAACTCACGCGCAAGCACGTGCGCCTTCCTCTGATTGGCTGAAACAAAAATCTCAATATCTCTTTTGTTTTCCGCCGAAATGCTTTGAAATTTTTAACATTGTCATGAATTAGGATATCTTACAATATAATATGGAAAAAATTTCATGAAATCACGCGCATGCACGTGCGCTGCAATCTGATTGGCTGAAACTTTAAATGGTTATATCTCCTTTATTTTTTGACGAAATGCTTTGAAATTTAAAACATAGTCATGCATTAGGATATCCTGCAATATGATATACAAAAATTTCAAGAAATCACGCGCATGCACGTGTGCTGCAATCTGATTGGCTGAAACTTTAAATGGCCATATCTCCTTTGATTTTTGACGAAATCCTTTGAAATTTAAAACATAGTTATGCATTAGGATAGTCTACAATATGATTCAGAAAAAAATTCTTGAAATCACGTGGATGCACGTGTGCTGCAATCTGATTGGCTGAAACTTGAAATGGCTATAATTCCCTTGGTTTTCAACAAAACAGGATGGGATTTAGAACATAGATAGATATAAGGGCCTCCTACAAGAAGGTATGGTCATCATGCTCGTGCACGCACGTGCGTGCATTTGGAACGAGTGAATTTGAAAATACACTTAAATGAGTGATTTTTAATACTTTTGGACTAAATGCTTTCATATAAATTATATTTTTATATATAGAAAGTGTAGACAACATTATATGATCATTTTGCACGTGCATTCACATGGGCACGCGTGCAATGTTACAATTTGAATAAATTAGTATCCTTTTGGGAAAACATTGTTAAAGTCAAAAATGCACAGATATTGTCTTATTTAATAAGGTTTACAGGGAATATGGCACCAAAAGGGAGTTGGGGAGCGTTTGGGGAACATCTGTAACGGTTCCCGTTTCCACCTTTCTGTGGAAAGACCTATTGATATTCTTCTGTTTCTTTTTTTCCTTTTTCTTTATTATTTTTCCGCCGCGTGATTTTTTGTTTCAAGATTTATCGAAAAGATTTTTATTTCATAAGAATACACTTTGTAAAAGATTTTCGCAGTTGACCCTGCGTATACGAACTTCGACCTCTTTCGGAGTTACTACCCCTTTTGCAAAAAAGCTTGTTATCGCTACTCCTCCGAAACCGTAAACTGTAGAGAAATGAAACCTTCACTATTGTCTTCTACTAATATAGTAGACACTTCAATGATTCATTGCGAAAGTATTCCTTGACCCTTCAATGAGTTATTGCCCCTGAAACTTTATGAATTTTAGGAATAATTAAAAATTTTCAAACGAAAAGTCATAGAGACATGGGACCAACTGCATAAGATTCATTGACCTTTGACCTTGAAATTCATGTAAAGGTCAAAGGTCAAGGTCATTCCAAAATTGAGAAATTTAGCTCTTTTTATATCTCTTTTGTCTTTCAACATATACTTAATGTCTATGCATCATTAATATGTACTCTTAAAACTGTTTCGAATATTACATTCTTGTCCCCTAACGTTAACCCTTTTAAAAGTTATTGCCCCTTGTGTGAAAAACCTTGTTATCGCTACTCCTCCTAAACCGTACATTGTAGAGACATGAAACCTTCACTAATGTCTTAAGGGTCTTTAGGCACATCTTCATTGTATAAGTACTAAAGGATCTCATGACCCCTTATATGAGTTATTGCCCTTTAACTTCTTTGCACTTAATATTTAAAATCATAACTATAGAACTAAACGTCATAGAGGCATGGGGTCAATTGCTGTGTGACCCTTGACCTTTGACCTTGAAGATCTGATCAAGGTCAAAGGTCAAGGTCATTTCAATTTTTTTTTTTTTCAATTTTCACTTTCTTTCAAGCCATTACCCTTAAAATTAAATTTAGAGAGTAAAATATAAAACTATTAGAAA
>NW_026940789.1:0-12389 GCF_032062105.1 Saccostrea cuccullata
CTAATGCAAAGTAATTTAATGCGCAGTAAATTAATTCGAATTAAAATAATTTGAATTGAACTCAGTCCATGTGAACATGCATCGATGCACCAAATGTCTAATGCGGTTTGACAAGCCTGATCTAAATTAAAAGTGAATAAGTACCTGCCCTTACCATGCTTATCGTACCCTAACATCACACCTGTCAACATATTATTAGTTGAAAAACATTTTGTTTTGAACATGTTGAAAGCAAGTCTTGTTGAAATTACATGCTCACACATATTTGAATAAAATTTAAAGCTGTGGGGATTTTAAAAGGCTAACTGAGCAGTCTAGACGAACTCCAAAAACGGCGTTAACGGAAGTGAGAATTTCAGTCCAGAAAAGACTCCAAAAAACGAGTCCAACGCATGCGCAGTTATATAAAAAACGGTGAAAAATCGTGAAAAGTGGGCTCTTATAAAAAGTGTTTTTGCAAAAAATTGGATTACCTTACAATAATGTAAGTTCTCAGAAATGATTAATAATAAATGGTTTTAGAGAACGTATTTGTTAGAATTTTGATTTCATGTGCAAATAGTTTTTAATTTCAAGTCATAGTTGACCAACTTCGAGGTTCAGCCAGACATCGTACAAGTAGGATACAAAATACAAATTAAACAGTCGTAATCTTATGAAAACATCTCTGTGGTTGATAATTTGTTTGTAGTGACTAAGTTAGTCATTTTAGAACTACTTTTACTGATTTTAGAAGTTTATTTTGTAAGTAAGGAACGCTGGCGAATTTTCAGTTCGAATTTCCTCTGTTTTTCATGTCTATCGTGTACGAATGAATTTCAGCATGTTTAGATCACCATTGAGCAACTGCATTGTAAATACATCTTACCAATAATTAAAAAAGTACTGAATTGATGATTTTAATCATAAATAAGAGTCGATCAGGTGACAGTTACATGAGAATCAATTCAGTTTCCACATTTCCTCCGAGGCTTTTTTGAAGAAAGTTTTCATTTCAAGTTAGATCAAATACAAAGAAAAACTAGAGCCGAGCTCGTTGCAAAGCAACGAGTAGGTCTTCCGTCCTGTTTGACCGGAAGTAGCTTTCTTTTAAGAAAAAAAGACAAATGAAGTCCAAAAATGGTTAAATCCTCCAAATTTATGTTAATTATTGCAAAATTAAGCCATTTTTGGCAACTTCCGGTGGGACCGGAACTACTGTCGACGGACGGAAAATTAAAATTTAAGCTTCCAGTGACATATGATATCCAAAAACCTGTCAAGAACAGCAAAAATATGCAATTTTTGACTACTTCCGGTTTGACCGGAAGTGACGTTGCCGGACATATTCCGATGACCCCATTTGATAAAGCTTGACATTTTGTACAACTTTGCTTCTTTGACGTATTACAAATTCTCAATACTTTTTGAGATATAAAGGAAATACTTTCAGCCCCTCTAGGCCCTTCATTTTAGGGGCCAGCCCTTTTTTCGAGATATCATTTGAAAGATCGTGTAATTCTATACTTTTTTTGTTCTACATGTCTTAACAAAATATTTCTAGGTTAAAAGTTATCGTAGAAAAGGTGTCAAAAATTTTGAAATTCTTGATAGGACTATTTTCGGACAACATCGAGCGTCGGCGCTTCGTACTTCCGGTAAAAATGATATACTGAATTCACTTCTCCAAAGGTTGCTCTATCATCACTGAAAATTTCATGCTTCTATCTTCAACGGTTTTTGAGAACATTGCCGGACAAAGTGACCCTCTAAAAATGACAAAATCGCGAAAATCTCCGAACCGGAGGTGACGTCATCAAAATAAAAAAATTTATTTCTAGATTTTTTGATGTTCTATCAGAGCTGAAAGTTTCATAAAAATCCATCAAGCCGTTTCCGAGAACTCGCGTGCACAAAATCGGTAAGAAAAAAAATAATAATAAGAAAAATAGTGGAAAAGAAACCTAAGAAAAACAATAAGGTCTTCCTCTGAAGACGGAAGACCTTAATAAACGTTTGGGAATTAAATATATAATAAAAGGGGAAAAATATGTAAAAATGAACAATGTAATATATATGTTGTAAGTGTTAAATATTGACCGAATTTTTACCTATTTGTAATATTATTTCGTCATATAATCCTATATGACATCTGAATATTGAGAGCGTTAGTTATCACCATCGCTATATACCAAATGTTTTCACATATGAATAGATATAATCATGAAAACATTTTTAGAATTATAATCTATGAGTTTAAGAACTTAAAAAAAGAAATCATTCTTTTAAATTACGGTTAAAAAGTCTTCTCAAATCGAACCTGTTAATATCTCTGCTCCGCCGCCAAAATTGTGCGGTTTTTCATAAAAAAAAATAATACGATATATAAGTGTCTTAGAAGTAAAATTTAAGCATCTTTGTAGTAGGAATGGCATAAAATTTAAATCAAGGGGACAATAATTTAAATTAAGTTAGAAAATTAATTCTTACCGACTTTATTGAATCCCGGTGTCGTACGTATATCCCAAATCACTATTATGCAAGAATACAGAGCGATAAATAAGTCAATAACCACTTAATAATTTAATGGGTACAATTATTTATTCAACAAAAATTGAAATCCAGTCACAGATTACTAAATACAGCCATTATTCAGTCGTATTTGTGGAGAAAGCGAACGACAATCCATCGCTTGTTTACATCGGAAACCATTTTGCCGCAATGCATGACGGAGCCAAAGACTTCTTTTTTGGAGTTCACGCCGTTTTTGGAGTTCGTCTAGACTGCTGAGAGCGTCTGAACTGTAAAACAGTTAATATATCGCTGTGTCTGTGTTACACAGTGTGTATTTCTAAAAATATCGACAGCTGATAAATGCTCTAAGCTGCCATAGTAATATAATGTAAATTTTAGGTAAACAAAAATCTTACCTTCGAATTCATTCCCATGGTCCACGCCAATCATAAATTAAAATGTAACCGTCAGCTCTTTAATCATTCGATACAATTATCACTGGGGAATTTCAGTTCAGTTCACACAGAATATATTGTGGATTTCCCTCCTATGTATAAGGAGCACCCGAAAAGGTTGTTTCATAAAAGGCATAAAAATCAAAAATAAAAGAGATAAAGTGAGGAAAAGACAGTTAGTAAAATCTATTCTATGTAGTGCTGTAAAATAAAGTTAGGGGTGAAAGACCAACTAAAAATAAAACAGGAATTTACATACTGTACAGTAGCTTAACTCCTAAAGTAAAATTGTTTCGGCTCTAAAAGTTCTTAAAAAAGCCACAGTTAAAAAGAATTTTACACCTTTTCCATGACTGTTTCTATATTAAGGTCTGTTGGTTGTAGACTGTGTACTAATTTTTTTAATAATTTGAGCTCTATGACAATGTAGAGCAAATACCAAAAAAATGTTCAAGAACCACTGGGCCAGAAAAGCTGAAACTTATGTGGAAGCATGCTGGGGTATTGTATATTCTACAAAATGAAAATATCTGGAAGCATGCTGGGGTAGTGTAGATTTTGTTGTTTCTGGATGGAAAAATCTCTTCTTCTCAAGAACTGGGCCAGAAAAGCTGAAAATTATTTTGAAGCATCCTGGGGTGGTCTAGATTCTAAAGTAGGAGGGGAATCAAAGTTTTACATAGAAATATGTAGGAAAAATCTTTGAAAATCTTCTTCTCAAGAACCACTGGGCCAGAAAAGCTGCAAGCTCCTAGGATAGTGTAAGTTCTAAAATATGCAAATCATGACCCCCGGGGGTGTCCTACAATATAGTACTGGGCCAGTTTGAAACTTATGTTGAATTTGGTAGTTAGATTCTAAATTATACAAATCTACAACGGGGAATCAATGTGCCAATTGTTTTCAGGGGTTGGGTGGGTCCACAATAGAGAATCCAAGTTTTACATAGAAATATACAGAATAAATCTTTGAAAATCTCCTTCACAAGAACTACTGGGTCAGGCTAATAAATTCTAAATTGTGACCCCCGGGGGTTGCCACAATAAGGAATCAATATTTTACATCAGAAAATCTTCTTCTCAATATTGGGGTAGGATGGGGTCACAATATGTATTACAAGCTGAAATCTGGTAAAGAACGGAATGGCCAAAGCTTCTCAGGTGAGCGATGTGGCCCATGGGCCTCTTGTTAATAATTTGAGCTCTATGGCAATGTAAGCAATACCATGTTCTGTTCTCAATAAATATCTGTGTCTGGATGGAATCTCCATAACATCTAAGTATGAATTTGATTTGCCAATTTTTTCTTGCAGGTAATGACCTATTTTCATCAGATATGGCTTTCTAATAGAATCTAAGGTGGGACATTTTAGTAAAAAGTGTAATCTGTCCTCTGTGGTCTCTCTACATAACAAGCAGTCATTTTTCACTTTGTGTTGGTTAAATTTATTAATATTGTCTTGTAAGCGGTAGGTATTTGTTGCGAGTTGAGCTTTGACAATGGCCTTATTTGATGCCTTCGGTGAAAATGTACTTGATTGCCATAATGGATGGGGTTGTCTGCATGAGTTGGTCTGTAATTTCAGATGTTGTAGGGAAACTTTTTCTGAGATTTCAATTTCATTTTTGATTTGCCAGTAGTCAGATATTTGCTTCTTTACTTTCTGTTTCCAGTGTTTTGCCTCTTCATTGCTTTTTATATTTCTTAACAGGTATAATGGGTCTGGAAGATCGTATTTTTCCAGGGTACTTTTTGCTCTAATAAACCAACTGGCACTGTTATCAGATTTTGTCAATAACTGTCGTACTGCCATTTGGTGCTCTATTGTTGCAGGATCTTTAGCAATATTCAAAAATGTTGTGATAATTCTAGCATCAATGTGGGCCTCTATCGTTTTGGCTCCAATAAGGGATAGAGTTGCAATTGATGCAGTCCTGTCAGGGAGACTTTGAAGTTGTTTCAGTACCTTTCTTTGATATTTTTCAAGTTTCTCTAAGTCAATTTTCCTTATGTTTAAAAGCTCAATTCCATGTAGTAATCTAGGTATAACGAATGTGGTCCACATATTTAGGGTAATAACAGGAGATAGACCATTTTTTCCATGCATTCCACTTCCAAGTAGAGCGTATAATGTTCGCCGGGCAGTTTCTATTCGCTGACTGACATCAGGAGTATTTGTTGAATTTCTTTCAATGCCTAGGTGTTTTAGGGAAGATACATGATTGATAGTTTCATTCCCCAACTTCACTTCAATTTCTTGCTGATATTTTTTCTGGTGAGTCTTAAACGTTAGGATTTCACATTTTGCTGAATTTATAGTAAATCTATCTTTATTTGAAGCAGTATTCACTAAGTTTGTCAGAATCTGCGCGTCTCTTTGGTTTTTTGTTAACAGGGCAATGTCATCCGCGCATGTTGGCGCGGTGATATCAAGAGTTCCAATCTTTACTCCCTCAGGTACAGTCTGTAGTGCATTTAGGAGGTCATTGTTGAATCTTTTATACATTAAGGTAGATAATTTAGCTCCTTGCCTTATACCTTGTTCTAGTTTTATTTCCTGTGATAGATTTTCATTCCATTTCACTATTGTATGTGCATCTGTGTGTAGAGATTTCACCAAGTTCCAAAGGTCGCCTTCAATGCCATCTTTATAAAGTTTACATAGTAAATTTTCGTGCCACACTACATCAAATGCCTTTTCTGCATCAAAAGTCTGCAGGATTAATTGTTCTTTATTGTCCTTTGCGTCACAGAAGGCTTCAGAGATTATTAGTCCGGCCATCAGTGGGGAGGTTCCGGATGTGAACCCTCTTTGAAGGGCATTTTGTGATGGATCTAAAATAGGTTCCAGTTGGTCTCTCAAGCATGTTTCTAGGACCTTCCCAATTAGAGGTGTCACTGTTATTCCTCTGTAGTTTCCCGGCTTTGTCTTATCTTTTCCCTTTTTAAGAATTGGTGTCAGGATGCCCGTTTTTAGTCCTGTCGGTACCTCAGCTGTATGCAGTATGGCATTTATAATGTCAGTAAGCATTGGGGATATCTGATCAATGCCCGTCTTAAGGTGTTCTGCTGTAAGGCCTGTTGCATCGGGAGCTTTGTTGTTTTTAAGGTTCTTAATAATATCTCTAATTTTTTCCTCAGATATCTTTTCGGTTGGAAATTTATTGGCTTTGCATATATTTTCAATAATAAGTAGATTATGGTCTATTGTCTGTTTATAGTCCTCATCGAAGGATTCCTTTTCCTTTGGTCTTGCTAAATCTTCAAAATGGAGCTGCCATCCTGTAATTATGTTGTCATATTCATGGTACGCTTCTCCCTCCACAATGATATGATCAGTTCTATCGGTTGGTTTGTTTCTCTGCTTATTGACTAGTTTAAAAAATAACTTTTGGTCTTTATTGATGTTTGCTTCTGTTATCTTGCTGTATAGTTTAGCCCTTTCGAGGGCCGATTCTTGCCTCTGAATTTTACGGAAGGTCCGTTTAGCATTTTTCCTTAGTAAATTGAGGGGATGATTATGGTCTTGTGGTCTTCCTGCATCTTTCCACCGCTTGTGGGCAATCTTTGATTCCTTACTTGCCATAGCAACATTCACGGACCATCTGACTTTTGTTTTGTAGCATTTTTTCTTTTTAGATGTTTTAAAAGCCTTCTTCTCTGCCTGTATGATGTTACTAGTCAGTGTATTTATAGCTTCTGTAATATCAAAGTATGATTCTAATTTGTTATTCTTATGTGGGATTCTCTTTGATAATTCCGATTTGTAAGCTTCTATATCACATTTTTCCCAGTTTCTTTTTGGTTTTCTGTTGTTGATCTTTTGGCAGTCTATTGTATCTCCACGTATGTTAGCGGCGATGGGAAGTTTGGCAAAGACCAGTTTGTGATCTGATAAATTTGCATGATCGTCACTTCGTATTTTGATTTCGTTTATCCTGTTTTGGTTATCCACTGCAAGTATGTAGTCTAGCGTTGCGGAGTCTTTTCCATTGTGATGGTAAAATGTCGCTTGGTTTGGGTAATCATTTCTCAACTGAATGCTGTGTGTATCACAAAATTGCCTAAATTGCTTATCTTGTTTGTTTGGATCAGTCCTGTGCAGTGAGGCATTCATATCCCCTACAAGTATGATATCATGCGTTTGATCGAATTTATAGATGATCTCAGCCAATTCTGCCAATACTTCCTCATAGTCGTCGTCACTTTTACTGTTCCTTGATGGCATGTATACATTGATTAAGGCGATTGGTTTAGGGGTATCTTCTATTGTTAATGCTACCGTTCGCTTTCCTCCGTCTGGCAGTACTCGTATAAGTCTATCCAGCTTTTTCTTCCAGAATATAGCCACTCCACCATATCCTCTCTTTCTTTCAGTTGGTGGTAAGGGGTCATTCATGTCCACAGATTTGCTAGTGTAGAAGTGCTCTTCTGTAACTGTATTAAGCCAAGATTCTTCAAAAGTATATAACCAATGTTCCTGCACACATAATATATCACACTTTTTTAACTCCTCACACAAGTATTCTGTATTAGTCTTTACATTTTGGATGTTCAAGGTTCCTATTACCAAGTCCCTGTGGTCAGGTGGGGTGTCTTTCTGATAAGCCCTTTGTTTATTGGATGGACCGCTTGTTGTGCCACAGTGTTTGTTGGGTAATAGGTTTTCACCTTGAATTGCTGTCCTGGAAGGGTGTAATTTGTCATCTGTAGTGGGGTCAGATGTGGGTGGACCATTTTGTATGTTGATAGGTGTTGGTCTAAGAATTTGTATGGGGTCCGATGTGGTGTCCCCAAAGTATTTGGCGGTAAGGTGCTGAGTGCATTGGCACTATATGGTTGGTATGCAGATTTGGAGTTGGGAGAGTCTGGTTTTCCCTCTGTGGTGGTATTGTTTGCAGTACTTGTTTCTGTGGTGGCTGTCCCCATGTCCCCGTTGATATTGGCTGCCTGTTTAGGGGGAGAGTAGGTGGATATCTTAAGTGCTGGACTTTCTGCTGCTGGAGCATGCCATTTATTGGGGCGCCTTGTCTGACTTGATGAGGTATTTGAATGTCTTGATTCAGAGTTCGTGTTGCTTGGTTCCCGTGGGTTTCCGATATGTGTTCCCCTGGTACAATGGGTGGTGCCTGGACTATCCCTGGACTTTTTCTCTGTTCTGCATTCTGAGACCGTGTTGTAGGTAATGATGTTGTTTGTTCTTTCTTTGAGAATGACTTCACTGGGTGCATTGTTTCTTGAGAGATTCCCATATAAGTTGGTTCCGACTTTTCCGTGTTTGCCACACTTGATTCCTGGTTCTGGGAATTGCATATTGACGTCTTGGTTGAGGCTCGGCCGGGGCACAAAAAATGACCTTCTTTATTTTCTGCAGTTGTATTTAAGTAGCATGATGGGTTACTGTCTTTGGCTTGCAGATTTCTCATTTGCATTTCCAAGATATCCATTCTTCTTTTAATGTTTTCATTCTCCAGCGCCTGGAGCCTAGCAGTGACATTCTCAATGTAATCGGTATTACCATCTATTGATATTTGGCCTGCAGCTTTAATTCTCAAGTTCCTTATTATGTCATTTTGTTCAGTGATCTTATTTTCCAGCCTGATTATTTCTGATCTCATTTCAATAAACTTCTTTTCAAATTCTGTCTTCTCTCTATCTGTTAGCTTGTCTGCTTGTTGCTTTACGTTCTTTTTCTTGTTCTTTTTGTCCTTTTTTTTTCTGGTCATTAATAAGTCTGCTAGCTTCTGTTTGAGTGGGAGCTATGTCAGCCTCTGATAATGTTAGGATAAAACATGTGGAGCACATGTATACTTCAGCTTCGAATTGGTTATATAATCGACACTCTTCATCTGTCATATTTTCGCAGTAGGTGTGTATCCACGATTCACATTTGGTGCATTCGATGCTATCCTCTGTTGCAGGCCCATCACAGAGTGGACAGCTCACTGTCCATGAGCTGCATGTGGAGTTGGATATCTCAATAATTTCATTTGTAGGACTCATGGATTCACAGTAGTATGGTGGGTTTAAGGATCTATGTGGGGTTTTGACGTACATGCTATCTCCTCTTCCCGTAATTGACTGCGTAAATAGTTGCTTTTGGCATGTTTCGCTAGCCTGACTATGTGAGATCCTGGAATTGTCTATTTGTTCCTTGAGTAACATTTCAGTACAGTCGGTCATAGATTTTTGCTGGATAGTACCTTCTACAGTCTTTAGGGTTGTTTCATCTGATAGGCTATAGTCGTTCCTGGGTGTCAGATGAGTAGTTTCTTCTACAGTTTTAAGTATTGTTTCATCTGATAAACTGTAGTCACTTTCCATATCTGTATTTCTAATTTGGTGGCTCTGAGAATTAGAAAGGCAGGATGGCTGGGGATCATCTACCTGCAATGTGGATCTGACTTGAGTTTTCACAGCTATGTTTTGTTTTGTTTTTTTCCTTACTTTGGATTTGATTTAGAATGCTACCAGATATTTCATCCAGAAAATGCAGGGAGCTTGTGGGAATAGATGGTTGGGAATGGAGTATGTTTGAGAGTTTGACATGAAAATTGTTATAAAAGAGCTCTCTGCTTTTCCCATTTATCATTAGTTTAGATTGTGTATGATAACAGTTGATGGTGCAGGTTTGAGGAGATCCAACTTTTTGGACCCGTATGATGAGCTCCGTCTCTATTCCCTTTACATCGGTCACTTCTCTTTTCTTAATATCAAGCTCTTTTGGGGTCTTTTCGAGGTGTTCTGTGATAAGGTTGAGCATTGCCTCCAAGTATGCTTTGTATGTAAGAGAGCTGTACATAATAATTATATTGCCTTTTTTGTCTAGTTCTACTGCTTCTCTAGTTTGAGCCTTCCTTTTCTTTTCTCTGTTCTTATCTATATTCAGTTCATATTCTTTAGTCAATCTGTTTGCTGTCCTACCCGTTCCACCACTTGGGGTATAAAGTACTGGGGGCTGTCTGGTGCGCCTTGGCCTGGGGGTGCGCATGGCGGTCCCTGGATAGATGTCCATTGTACGAGTGCAGAACCAGGGTAGAGTGGCCAGGACAATCCCTTTCCAACAATACCCTAGCTCCTATCAGCTGCCTGGATTTTCGGTACTATTCTGTCTTATTCTGTTTCCGAGCTGTCTGGAGCTTGGTGGCATAGAATGCTGGCTTTACTTTGTAGCTTCTTGAGCCAAACTTTGGCTAGCAGTGTGCTTGGATGTAGGCCGTCTTTAAGTAAGTTGTAGTTATAGTATTTTCTATGGTCACTCCCTGCGTCCTTTCTCCTTTTCTGAAGGTCCACGTTAAGTTTCGGAATATGGTGTAGAGGGACACCAAGTTCAGTGTTTATGTCCCCAATGCCCTTGTTTATAAGGTTTATTTGAGAGAAGAGCACTTTGTCTTGGTCTTCGAATTCGTGTGGATTTGGGTGTCCTTTAGATTTGTTATATAAGGCTATTGAGTAATATGTGTTCTCCAGTAATATGGGGGTGACCCGTTTATGCCTTTTTATGAGTTCTACCAGCTCTCTAAGTGCCCCAAGAATATTTTCCACAGCCTTGTCGGTGTTTTCCTCACGTAAGTTTATATAGCCACCATGCGTCTTTACTGTTAGATCACAAACTCCCAGCCAGATGTATATATATATATTCTGACAATCTGAAAACTCTGGCTGTTTTAATTTTCTTGATAGGTTTCTGTGAAGCCAATGTGCCTCGTTTTTTATGGTAGTACCTGCTTCGCACCAGAATTTTATGTCCGAGTATGGTTCACACAACTCTCTTTTGAGGCAGAAACCTTGGCTAGTTGACAATAGGACCAGTAAACCTGTTCTTTCACCCTTTGGTGTTTCGCTTGGCTTTGCCAGAAATTTCTTGAGTTTATTCTCTGACATAGGGGAGAACCTGAACCGCAAAAATTTTGTGCGGGGGAGGGGGGTAGGAGAGGGAATATAACTAATAATTAATTAAAATGTACTACAGAGAGGGGTAGGAGAGAGGCAAGTGGCCAGGACAATCCCTTTCCAACTTTCCAACAATCCTAGGGGCGTTTTGTAGGAGGGGTTCTTATAATACTTTTAAATTTTTATCAAATTGATGGTATTTTTAAGTGGCATGGGACGCCATAATTTGGCGGCAAAATTTCACAATGGCCAAAATGGCCGCCAACTTTAACAAACTGATTTTTACCTGTTAAACCTTGTAAAAATTTTAAACTACGCGTAAATTATATGTACACAGTCTACTTGAACGATAACTAAACTAAAAATGGTGATATAGTGCCTTAAATCTAGCTAAAAAGTGAAAAATATAAACTAAAACGTGCTGTGATATAAAGATGGAATATTACTGACAATTTTTAATGCTCCGTTGTTTACACCTATAAATGACAGGGTTTTTCATCAATTCGAAATGATTTCAGATAAAATCTTTCATAGTATAACTGTTACCATTAAAAAATTAATATTTTTAGCTCTCAGAAAAAAAAACGTTTATGATCTATTTACCCCTGGCCTAATTATAGGGACCAGCCCCTTTTCCTTAATCTTATATGAAAGCTCTCATAATTACGCACGGGTTACTGTCGTATCGCCCCAAAACCTGAACGCCCCATGCATGAGCGCCCAAAAAACTTTTACTGGCGCCCAAGTACAAATATGAGCGCCCCAAATATTAATAACGAGCGCCCCAAACATATTTCACGAACGCCCCAAATTAGCATTTCGAGCGCCCCAAATAATATGGTCACAGATACACATGCAGGTGCTCGTCTAAAGTTTACTTTTCCTTCTTCAAAGAAATCTGGTGAAAAATTCTATTATTTTCTATTTCTAATAGAAATTCTATTACTTGAATTATCAAGTTTTATTCGCGTAATTAAAGATGATAGTACGACGGTTGATCCAAAAGTAATGTCACAACTTCGATAAAATCGCTATCCGTCGACGTAAAACAACAAAATTATAAATGATGCAAGCTACATTTATTTCAAATCAGACCAGAAAATTTCAATTCAACATGATTTATACTTTTTAAAATATCGGATTATATACAACGTTCGATAATGGTAGTCGCCGCACCTAAATAACGTCATATGTCGGATACGCGCCGTCATACATTTAAACGCTTCCCTTCGTTTCATTGAAAAATATTTGATATTTGATATCCACGAACACATTAACAAATTTCACTTTCTTGCCCCTAGTACCCATCGTACACTCACTCTTTCCATAATTTATTCTGTTAAAAATTCATTCAACAGTAGTAAATGACCAACTTAAAATTTCATATATCGCTCTATCCGTCTGTCTTTTCGACAACGTCACGCACCATTGAACATTTCCGTCCGCCCTCCCATTTTCCGGTTTTCTTGTCATCTGCTGAGTATTTAATGACCCATCACCCACCTAAAATCGCTGAAACCATCTAAAAAAAGTCTGTTATTTACATTC
>NW_026940790.1:0-12632 GCF_032062105.1 Saccostrea cuccullata
ATTTAGCCATTTACCCAGTATAAACAAGCGATAAACATTATACAATGTCATTCTATTTTTCACTCCACGTATTTGCAATCTGTTCATGTTTAACTGATTATTCCTTTTATGTGTCAGTGTACATGTACTTAAATCCACATACAGTGTATCATCTTTTTACCTTTAATGATTCATTTGAAATGAAATTCTTGAATCTCCATATCATTCTTGTATTATACATTCTAAAAATAAAATGTTATTAATGATATTACTTGGCTTATTAAGAAGTTATTATATTTATTGCATCAACTTTTATCTCCGGCGTGATGAACAGTTATAGACCCTTTACTTACACTTAAGAGGTTTTGCTACACTTTCAGCTTACTCAAGGCCCCACATACATGTAAGGCATTAGAGTTCAAAAACAATTTTAAAAGCGGATCTTTTCTGGTCCAGAAGAATGGTTATCTTTCTTTGATCTTTTTTTTTACTGTTAGAGTGTCTATTATGGTAGGGTTGTAACAAAATGATAAAATTGTTTTTATGCCCCCCCCCCCGAAACGAAGGTATATAGTTTTTGTTGTTTTTATGCCCCCGTAAACGAAATTTCGGGGGTATGTAGTTTTTGTCGTGTCCGTCCGTCTAGCTGTCTGTTTGTCCGCAAAATTTTTAACCTTGCCCATAACATTTGATGTAGGGGAGCTATTACTTTCACATTTCACATGTGTATTTCCTTGTGACATGACCTTTCTTTGGGTACCACCAAATTTGACCTTTATCTTGGAGTTTGACCCACTTGTACACAAAAATTACAACTTTTATTTTGGCCATATCTTTTGATCAGTAGATACCAGGACTTAACTACTTAATATATATATTTTTTGTGGTAAGACCTTTCATAGAGTGCCAACAACTTTGACCTTGACCTTGGAGATTCATGCATATATTAAAAAACTTTAATTTTGGCTATAACTTTTACACGGCAAGGGCTAGGGCTTTCATACTTCACATATGTAATCCTTGTGAGAAGATCTTTCATTGGATATCAAAAACCTTGACCTTTTAACTTGGAGTTTGACTTACTTTTAACAAACTTTAACCTTGGCCATAACTTTTGTACAGTAAGGGCTAGAGCTTTCATACTTCACATATGTAATCCTTGTGACAAGTTCTTTCACTGGATATCAAGAACCTTGACCATTTGACCTTGACCTTGGAGTTTGACATACTTTTTACAAACTTTAACTTTGGCCATAACTTTTGAACGGTAAGGACCAGCGCCTCTATAATTCCCATATGTAATCTTTGAGACAAGGCCTTTCTTTAGGAACCAATAAACTTGACCCTTTGACATTGAACTCGGAGGTTTTCCTACCTTTAAAAACGTTATTTTTGGTCATAACCTTTGAACAGGTGGTGCTAGGGTTTTATTTTTCACATTTGTATTTCTTGTGAAGATACCAACATATTTGATCTGCATTTGAGAAAGCTTAACCTTCGCTATGTTGCAATACGGGGGCATCAGTGTTTCAAAAACACATCTTGTTTTTTTTTTAAGTTGAAAATAATGGTTATGAAAGACTTTCCCGTTTTTCATTTTTGTCAAATATATTTTTACATAATAGTTGAAACTTGTAACTTTACTTATTCATGACGAAAAAAGAAGGACATAAAAAATGATGATCTGACAGACCAAAAGTGATTTCCTTTAATTCGAAAATGCATTTTTTTTTCTTCAAAATTTGATGTTTACAATGATGGTATTTTTTTACTCTGACATAATCATATTGGATTAACGTTGCAACGTTTATACCGTACTACAATACATGTAATGATATATGCCCTGTATAGTTGATATGCACCAAGATTGAATTTAAAAATGGTAAAATATTTACAAGTATACCATAAGGTTAGGCGTCTGATTACATAATCAAGTCATAAAAAGTTTCAACAAGAGGCCCAGGGGGCCGTAACGCTAACAATAGCACTGGCTAAGAAAAAACCATAAAAAATCGATGTAGTTTTAAAAAGTGGTCCGGACCTACCCCCTAAAAGGGAGAGGGGGTATGGTTTGAACAAAATTGAATCTACACAAACTAAGCATGCAAACTTTTTTTTACCAACTGATTTTTTCCAACGGGTTTGAATTCCATTTTGGCCCTACTTAACACCCCCCCCCCCCGGGTCATGATTTGAACAAACTTAAATCTGCACTACCACATGAAGATGCTTCCATATAAAAAAGACCAATCATTAATGTTCTTGGGAATTTTTTTCCGATATACTCCAATGTAAAACTTTGACTGATCATTGTGACCCAACCCTACCCCAAGGGGTCATGATTTGAACAATCTACTTCACAAGATGATGCTTCCATATATGATTAGTCATGGATTTGTTTTTCTTGAGAAGAATTTTTGAAATTCCTTTACATTCTTATGTAAAACTTTGATCGTCCACTTTGACCCTACCGTACCCCTGGGGATCACGATTTGAACAAACTTGAATATATACCACCTGCAGATGCTTCCATATAAATACGAAAAATCATGGCTTTGCTGTTCTTCTTCAGAAGATTTTTGAAGATTTTCCCTAAAAATTCTGATGTTAAACTTTCATGGCCCATTGTGGCCCCACCCTACCCCGGGGGTCATGATTTAAACAAATGTGAATATACACCCCCTGAGGAGGATGCTTTCACATAATATGACCAATCATTGCTTAACCCTTCTTGAGAAGATATTTATAACTATGAAGAAGTAAACAATATTCGGCAAAATAAAATTGAAGTTAATTACCCTTATGAATTTTGTGTTTAATGATGACTATAGCTACATCGCTAGCTTACAATACCTAAATTTATATCTGTTTTGTATTAAGATGAGCGTTTGGTGGGTGACAGTTAATTCTGTGCGAAACGGAAGGGAAGTAATTTGCATCGGGATCGATGTCAAATCCTGCCTTGATTTATAGATAGGCTCTTTGCTAGGGGATGTTTTGCAATGTGGTTTCGTTGACTAAAGCAAATCTTAACACTGTTTTTATTTTACAAAAAAGAGAAATTTAGATTGTTAACTCTATTATTGCATTTTAATCCTGTTTCTATTCAATCTCCTTTAAAAATGAGATCAATGAAAAAACAGCTTTACCAAACATTCTCCATAATACTGCTGAAAAATCAAAGCAAAATGTATGGAAAGAAAAAAATTACTCTTCTATATAATCACTGATTCATTGTAGGCAATACTTCATAATTCAAGTAGATTTATCAATCAAAAAACATTAAAATTCACACATCTGATAATCAGTTAAATGTTTTCAGCAGCTACATGTATTTAAGAAAACCAGGGCATTCAGTTAAGTGAGTGATTGCTTGTTCTATTATTAGAAGGAACAGGTAATTTAATATTTGTTTGATAAGGATTATAAATTTTTTCAGAGTAAGATACATTTTATTAACTTACTTTATGTCACACATTTCGAGATGTCAATTCTTGAAACGATTTCGAAATGAAAACTATTTCAATGATTTCGAAATGACGATAATGAGCAATAACAGCTGCTGAAAATTATTTCAAAGGAATATGAAAAAACCGCCGCTATCAGGAATGCGAATATAAAGATAGAACTGTGTGCAGATGCCTATATGTTTCTGCGTGTGTGGTATGACATCTTTATTTCTTAAATATCTGGACTATGTTTAATATGCTTTGAGACAAAACTCATAATCCAGTAAAAAAAAAAAACAATTCATTCTCTTCCCGTTTTAAATGGATCCGGTTTCTTTGATAAATACAAACTTTTGCAAAGGGTTTCTGTAATTACCTAAAAATTTAAAAATAAGTTTGAAACATTAAATAAAAAAAAATAATAGTATAACTATACTGAAAAGTGCTTATTGATGAATGATTTTCGTCTTACGATCAAGGAAACATAACTTACTTTCTTCAACGAAGTAAATATTTTCAGTTGTTTGAATTGTTGTATGGTTCTATGCCATTATCTTTAACGAGATTTTTGCTACATTTACTTTAAATGATCATAAAGAGATTTTGTCAATCGAACACGTGGGGAACACTTATGCGTCCGAGATGAGTTAAATGAATCTTAAAACAATTTCAGTATTCTAATTTTTAAAAAAGGCGATATCTATGAAGCGTATTCTTAATAAGAACTTTGAAAGATATTTATATGAATAGAATTAGAAATATATGATATATGTATAGTACAAAAAGATACAGTTTGAATGCAGGAAGAAATCCCTTCGTTTTTCAAAAAAAGTAAAGATATTTATTTTCAAGGGCAGCTTTAATCTCATATTTAACTAAAAAGCTTCATCTGCAATAATCCAAGGTTGCAAAATCATGGAAAACAATAGCCTCAATCTAGAACTATTATTTAGTAGAACTACAGTGACTGACATCAGTAGTTTTAGAAAGATAATATTGTCAGAAACATTCCATATATTGACATGCTTGAACATAAAAGAAATAAGGCATGTTCAATTCCCCGCTCTGAGACAAAACGTTTCTCAATTTCCAAAATTCACAGAAATGTTATATTTTTCTAAAAGCATGTTCTCAGTAATGTCATCTTCAAAACATTCTATTATTTTATTTTACTGAACGACTTATCATTTGATAATTTTTATTTCAAAATGGACAGTTAAGCATATTTAGTGGAAAATGGTTTTAATAGAGTATAAAAAACGAATTTTGAACATGAATGGATCAAGTCTCCATTCGTCGTGAACGTTAAATGATGAAAATGTAAATGCGAAATCTATTTCATTTGCCCAAAAAATGGAATCTGAACCCATTCTATATGAAAATCGAACTTTTCTGAAAAAAATTTACGCTTCAAAAAACCCGTTCATTTAAATAACACTGAAAGACATCATTAATGAATATCCTTCGTAGCTTAGTGGTTAAACCGGTTGGTCTTGGACCCCACCTGCGCTATGGAGAGAGTTCGAATCATACGTGAAGGCGTTTTCTTTTTTTGTTTTCAAATGTCTTAAAAACATGAGTGAAAAATAAATTATTAAAAGATTATTTAAACAATGAAACACAGAATGTAATTTTAATACAAAGTTTTCTTCTTGTAGTAGGATTATTTCTTGATGCTTATATCGTAGAGGGTAGAATAGCGGGATCAGGGGAAAAGCGCAAGATACCGGTAATAGGTACAAGCCCTTATTGTTTGTTTACTAATTGACAAGCTAGCTAATTATATGGGTCACGTTTCTTGCGAGAAGCTACTAAAACTAATTATACCTGAGCTGCTAGTCAGTTTTGAACAGTAAATGAATGATAATTGTTTAAATCTTTAAAAAATAATATCTGTGCACAGTGGATTTGAGAGTAAGTACGCAACACAGGTGAGTAATCAGCCGAGCGGGTCTTCCGGAATTGACGAGCTGAAGGTCGATAGATCTATTTCTCACCCGTACGAAGCTTTTAAAATGACTTTACATTTTACATCCAATTCCTTTATAGGCTTAAACAATTGTTAATAATAAAATCACTGGGACTTTGAAATAGTGAAAATTTGATTCGCGTAAATTCAATATACTGATTTAGGTTCTGATTCCCGGAAAAAACATGACGCGGAAAAAACCTGATATACGGTAAACCATAAAATTTTGAAAAAATATTACTTTTAGAATTGGAAAAAGTCTTTTTTCATGGTAGGGGATTGTCTTCGCCTTGTAAGCCTCCATTCTTTTGCATTATATTGAAAAATAAAATATCTATTACTATAATTCCGGGATTGTTCATAAAGTTTTTTATCTTGCGTATAATTTTACAATCTAATTATTCTTTTCACAATAATATCATAAATCTGTTATGAAACCCTTTGTTACAAGTAAATATTGTGACCCCCGTCAGTGCTTAAAATGAATTAACGATACATGACCGGCATGTAAAACAAATTAGGTTATTCTTCATTGCAATGGTTATAATGTTAGAAACAGACTATGCTGGTACAGTTTTAGAAGTAACATTTTGGGAAATTGTTTAATATACCCCCTTAGCATTATGTTAAATTAAGAAATGGTCAAGACTCATAATTGTCCAGTAATTCCAATGAAAATAAAAAAAGGTCCTTAATTCAAAAATATATGTCTCGCTTTAGAAATAATAGATTGCTCAATATGTGTAATATAAAAGAAATGTTTTATTAAATTGCAAGATTTTTTTTAAAACAAAACCCCTTAGTTTCAGTTCATTTTTTATGTTTAAATTCCTTTAAAAAAATCAATGTAAAGTTAAGGATTATAGCTCATTTTGTTTGAGTGGGTGTCAGATTTCCCAAGACATCCTAAGATTATATTTATGTGACGCACGGGAAAACGGGGTTACTTTGATTTATAAGCAAACTATTGTGCAACTGGAAAATAGAGTTCATTTTGATTTAGAGGAAGGGTTTTTTAACAGCCATGGGGCAAGGAAAAATAATATATTTACTATTGTTTGTTACTGGAACGGTTAGTAATTCATCTGAATCAGATAAAGGCGCCATGGAGAATAATACGGTCTCAGGAAATCCATCCAGCGTTTTACGGGAAATATTAAATCAAGAAAGTCTTGTACGGTTTTCCATGGTGCAGAAAATTCAAAAGCTGGTCATGGATGTCATAGACAATAGAGAAACTACTCAAAATGTTAAGAAAAGACTTCAAAAGGTGATAAAGGATATAAAGACTTTGGAAAACAGAGAACAAAACTTGGAGATCGAAAACTCTCATCTCCGTCAGAAGTTCAATGTTTTAAATGAGACTGTACAGATACACAAGAGGATGTCAAAAGAAGGGACAACAAATATAGGTGTTATCATTGCGGATTTAAAGTCGAAATTGGATGACGTTAATATACGATTACAAAGGCTTGAAAGCATCAATGAGGGTCCATCTGTGTCAGTCAATAAAACACTGGGGGATACTGGTAAGAATGATAAAGCTTACAACATATAATTTAGAAAATATTTTCACAACTTCAGACTTTTGATTTCCACGCTTATTTCAATTTATAAGTAAGCAAACTCTCCTTATTTCACAAGATTAAGCAAACTCTCAATATGAATCTAATCTTATAATTATTACTATTATATACGTGTTAATTTTGTTTCGGTTCTGTGACGTTTATGTCATGCTTTCAAATTTAATCTAAGCTTTTAAATACGGATGCAGTTCTCCATCAGCTTGTGGAGTTGGTTGTCTTGCAATAAAATCAGAAATCTTTTTTTTTTTTCATTCTAATGACTTCAGTCTCAGTCTTTTATGCGGATTGCTGTACGCTGAAAAATGTAGAAAATGCTAAATAATGTCAAAATATTTTAAAACCGATTGAAATAGAAGGGTAATTATATGCTTAAACGTAACTTTTCCCTTTGAATTGCGGAAACAAAAAAAAAATGAAAAAATTTAAACTAATATATTACTTGTCCATGGCTAGTAGTGCATTTTGATTCATCATTTGCCTCGGGGTCAGGTTTGATGTACTAAGAAAATAAAAATAGAAACTACAGCGTATTAATTGAAAATCCGGACATAAATTTACAAAAACGTAAATTAAGAAACCTAAATCTATATATAAGTTATTTTTAAATACATTTGAACATTTCTAACTATCAGATACTGTTTTGCATATAAAGAAAGTGTTTTTATATATATATATATGATTAAGTAAATGAAATATAATTATACATTTATTTACAATTTAAAGTACAATGTAACTAAACATATTTCAAACAAATGTTTTAATTGTGTTTTAATAAGTACGATGTTTTTTATTAGTACATGTAAGTATTTAGTCTTTGATAATTTCTATAGTATATCCTATGGACTGTCAGGAGGTTATGGACCAGGGACAGAGAATATCAGGTATCTATAGGATCCATCCGTGGAACAACTCTACATATAAAGAAGTCCTCTGTGATATGGACACAATGGGAGGAGGATGGACAGTATGTCAACATAAATTAACAAGTTTTTCCAAGAATTATTGATTCTCTGCTGCATTGATATTAACCTACAGCTACATGTCTACAAATCATAAAATGCTACAAATATGTAAATGTTTCTATTTATATATTGATATGCTTTATGTACTGCAACAGCTTAGCTGTTATTTTGCAATTCCAATAAAATTATTTGCGATTGACGCAAATATATTGATATGTAATCATAAAGCACCCTGGATAACGTCAATTGAAAAATATTATAATTAATAAAAATCAAATCATGTTTGCTGCAACAAATTTATTATTAAAAGGTTTTCAAATTTATTTACTCGACGCCAGATGTAACTTTTAGTAGGCTGATGCATGTAACTTTAATAGAATAATTATAAAACTTTAATGGACAAAAAACATAATTATCTTCAAAAAAGCAACAGAAAACTCTCATCGTAAATTTTTTTGTGCAGGTTTTTCAAAA
This sequence comes from Saccostrea cuccullata, assembly GCF_032062105.1. Classification (NCBI taxonomy): domain Eukaryota; kingdom Metazoa; phylum Mollusca; class Bivalvia; order Ostreida; family Ostreidae; genus Saccostrea; species Saccostrea cuccullata. The sequence goes on from NW_026940790.1 coordinate 8,420, forward strand.
GCGGCTTGATGGATCTGTGTCTTTCTCTAGGAACTGGGCAGAATATCAGAATGGTTTTGGGAATGAATCAACTGAATATTGGTTAGGTATAAATTATCTTAATATTTAATCCATATATTTAAAGTTTGAGATAATGACTGTTGTTGTTCTCCAAGACTTTTTTTCAGGCATAGAATCAATTCAATGTCACCTTACGCTTTGAGTCTTTTAAAAGATTTAAGTATAAACAAGTATGCAAAAACAATGCTTTTTGACCATTCTCTCTCTCTCTCTCTCTCTCTCTCTCTGGTAACCTTTGTACATTTATACAAAAATTTTTCTTGTAGGAAATGATGCATTACACGCTTTAACTCTAAACTCATCTTCCCTGTACGTCAAATTACAACATACAAATAGAAGCCATTACTTCCAGTATTATTCTGACTTCCGCGTCAGTGGCGCTGATGATGACTATAGATTACATCTGGGATCTTACTCCAACGGAACAGCAGGTAATATGTAATTGCCTGACGTCACGGCGTCAGGCAGTACTAAGGTTCAATATTCCCTAGGTGCGAAGCTAAGAGGTCACAGTTAGCCAACAAAATTGTGTGCATGCTGATTATCATCGGATTTTGTTACATGCGTTTTAGCAACGACAGTTAGCAGAAAAATAACCATATTGATGATACAATACATTGATGTATTTATTTCCTCCAGCGTTTTGCTAGCAGCTATTTATTTCATGCGAGTTCTTGTACGGACATGTTCGTTTGACCTTTTTTCTGCGTTTCTATACTACTGGATTAGTCCATTTGTCTTCTAGGTAAGGGGTGACACAATCATTTCGCGCCAAAACGTCACGTGTAAGTTTTGGCGCCCTTTTCCTGGACTATTCTATTGAAAGGAAGTGAAAATTGCATGAATTATATATTTTAGTATGTTCTTTTTGTCGGAATCCTGGTCGAGCATTAAAAAAAACATACCGGTGATATTGTGAAGTGAGTTAGAAGTTACATTATTTAAAGTAATAAAAACGAAACGAACAAAAACCTCTTAAGAGGATAAACTGGCCAAATATACATCTGATCTTACCCCCTCCCCCCTCCAGGGAATTTACTCCTACAAAAACAGAGTATAGACTTATGAAAGTGTCCTCTCACATTTCAGGATTGAAAAAGTGAGTTCGCGCCTGTCGCCATTCATATATCACCGTCAAGTTTGTTTGGTTATTAAGGCATATAGGGCCTTATTTATCCCACGTTTGAACTTTCCAACAATCGTTGATGCTCTGGAATACCCTAGAAACTATTAAACATATTCTGCGTGTCAGTCATAACCGGTACGATTCCCAATTTCTTGTAATTATCATATTTTCAGCTGTCTTCCTCAAAGCCTATGCTGTATGCAGTCTAATTTATGTACCTATACATATATAGCCATGCTTTCCAACATTAATCACTTACATTAGTTTTTTCCCTCATTCACTTCATCCTCTAAAACCATTTTTAGACCCGCGGGGTGAGGTCATCTTTATCGTGGGTTCGAATCCACAGCGGGACATGTACATGTACATTCTAATTTTTTTTGAGATACAAACAATATACCGGTGTACGTTTTATATAAGACGTGATCTTTTTCCATTGCTCTGATGAGTCTTACACAACTTAAAATGAATGCATTATGTTCTGTGCAACATCTTCATAATTTAATTTGGTAAAATAATTTAACACCCCCTCCCCCAATGTAAACGTCTATAACTTATCATTTTTATTGGTTCTATAGATATTGATGGCATTCGTCAGGCAAGCTTTTTGAAAAGCTGTTACTTGTATCATTTTAATGACTTCTTCAAGTTTACAGTGTTTTATTTTTATCTATTACAACACCGTTACCATTAGTTGGAATCATGATACATGTATCAGCAGAAAATCGAAAGATTTTCAAACATGTGACATAATATATCATTGTACTTTCTACTGGGTGTTTTATTATGTTTGCGTGTAAAGTACATTATACTTATATAAATTGAATGTCTGAGTTTCATCCCATCACCCAATTTCGCTAATAAGAGAACAATATAAAAAGGAAAAAGGGAACAATATAAAAAGGAATTTTTAAGCAATTTCGAGGGTTTTGCTAGGCTGCTCAACATACATGTATATATACAGTACATGTACAAGGTCTCCTGTCGAGTCATATTGTTCATAAATTGAAGAAGCCTACATTTCTTTTTTTTTCTCCTATCGTTTTATAGGTTAGTTAAAAAGTATGATTTTGTTAGATTGTTCATTTATTTCTTCATTACAATTTATAAAGTTTTAACTGCCACACCCCAGGTTGCACTTACAGTACACGGTATAATTGAGTAGCAATTGAATTCACTGCGTAAAAATCTTAAAATGATTATAAAATATTGCATTCAAAGATTTTTTTTAAATTAAATTGTATTTGATCATCTTTTCCTAAATGAACTACGATCGATCTCTGCCTATTACATCTACCAAAAGATTTTATAAGAACATGAAGCAGTTATAAATTTCGATTTCTATCTAATTCTATTTTTATAGAAGACATTTTATTTATTTATTTATTTATTCTATTAATTCTATTCTTACAGGAGACAGATTAAGGTATAACAATGACCAAACGTTTAAGACCCCGGATCACTCTCTAACAACCGGATGTTTCATTTCTTACACAGAAGGGGGGTGGTGGTTCCGGAACTGTCATGCGGCCTATTTAAATGGAGTGTATGGGTCCGGAAAATGGGTCAATCCTTGGGACGGAACAATAGAATATGGTGAAGATTTTCGTTCATCCCAAATGATGGTTAGAAGACACAACTAGTTCATTTTTTGTGAAAGATGATGATGACTTAAATATATTATATCATAGCTTGACTTCTTTTTGATGAAAGTTTTGGAAATAAAAGCATTTTAAAATTTTGCTATGTTTACAATAAATATCTAGAATCTCAATAAACTGATAAGTTACATGAAAAAATAAAGTGCATACCACATTCTATAACTTTAATAAGATTATGATAACCTTGCATTTTTCTAAATGCATTTCTCTAAACTTGTTAGATTTGACTTTTTATTCTTAATTAAGCACTTTGGCTAAAAGGGCCTTCTGCCAAATAATGTACATTACTTAATGTCTTATTGTGCATTTATTTCTAGCCAGCTAAATTAGAAATGCACTAAATGAAACTTTGCATACCCGTGTAAAAACAATTCCTCACAAATATTTACCATGGATACATATCACATTTAAGGTAATTATTCTACACTAAGGTTAAAATATTTCAAAAATATTAAGTTGATTTAAATATTATACTTCTTGCAATCAGTTTTGATCAATTTATTGTTCATTGCAAAAGTATTTGGTCAATGAATCATTCTATCTGTATGCTATACGTATAACCATAAGCAAACTTGGTGCACAAATAGTGCCTGTAGTTTCAATCAGAAGTCACATCTGCCACATACATGTACGAACATTCGAATTCAATATCATTTGTAATTGGACTTGACTTAGGTGTATGGACTACATTTGCAAATCTTTAAACCTAGCCAAGTGTTCTTTTGAACAGTTAATGCATGTGTATTTCTTCTGTCAATGCCTCCAGCTACGTACCACTAATTTTGACCTTGTCAAAAAAAAATTGGCATAACTTTGGCATGGTTGGTTATTGGGTTTGTCATGTTTTTATATTATACAAAAGACTCATTAAGTCTTCCTTTCCTTTTTGAGGAAGAATTTTGAAATTTGACTTTGACCCTGGAGATTGACCTGCTTTAAAAAAAAATATTTTGCCATAATTTGTTTTGCATTTGTGGTCATCAGTGATTACGAGCACAGTCATCTTGTTTGAAAATAAATCAAACGAACAATAAAAAGAGATATCATTATATTTGTGGTCCACTCAAGAGTTCAAGTCCGCAATCCTTACTCTCTTCCCCTTCCTTCTGCAAAATTTACGTTCCTCACTATAGCTTCTGTATGACAGATAAAATATTTTCTGCACATTGTTTGCTCATTTGTTGACAACTAAATTTGCTTACTTTTTATAATTTTTATGCGAAACAAAAAAAAAGCAAGACTGAGAACAATGTTGTGACATGAAAAAATCCTTTCACAAAAAACTAACAGGAAAGATCGGGTGCGTTTGCGCCATACAAATCTCCATTGAATAAAAACTTACGAGAGAGAGAGAGAGAGAGCACAT
>NW_026940791.1:0-12447 GCF_032062105.1 Saccostrea cuccullata
TAGTAAATCCTGATATTTACCTGTATGGACAGATGTATATATGCTCAAATAAGAAAGGCGTCTGTCCATTTCTCCATAGAAGTGATTTTTTGAGTATGTTTGGGTTTGCTTTGCATTTGACCATCGTTACCCAAAATCAAAATTCGTTCACTAGCTAAGTCTTCAATATTTGAATTTTTTAGTAACAGTGACAAATCTACATATTTTCCTTCGACAATTTTTTGTCGGATTGTCTCGTTTACGTTATGCCCCAATAAAAATTGAACTGAATTTAGTGGTGTGGGGATAGAACCCCCGACTTGCGACAGAAAAACATTTGTACCTGTTGATTCAGATTGGTTGGAAATTGCAGTCCCAAATCCGTCGCATGTCGGCGCCTGCTGTGTTGCCACTGATTCCGCTGCTGGGGCAGATTCCTCCAGCTCCCGGTGCTGACCTTCGACGACGACCTGCTTTTTTCTCCTAGTAAGTAAGTAAGTAAGTAAGTAAATTTTATTTAAAGTCGGCATTGTATACATACATAACAATAAACATGAGCTCTGTAGAGCTCTTAAACCGACTATCACAGTTAAAATATCACAGAAAGACGTTTACACATAAATTATCATGCAAAAACACATATACATATATACACATACAAAAATTATGACAGATAAAATGAATTTTAAGAATTTAACAAATTTTAAGAATTTAAAGTTTCTTTAGAATAAGTTAAAGAAAAATAGACAGCTTGAAAAGCAATATGATTGCATTAAGAGCAACAAAAATAAATATAACGTGAGTATTATAAATAAATAAATAAAAGTCATATGATTAGTACATGTAATAAAATTAAGCACTAAGTTTAATTCATAAATTCAGATAAAAATAACTTATTATTATTAATAATATTAAAAATAAATAAATTAAAAAAAAAAACCGATAATTGAATAAATTTGAAAGTTTAGGAAATTTAAAATTCACACAGACATAGCTAAACCAAATTGAGAACGAAGGAAAGAATAAAAAATAAAAATAAATAATAGTAATAATAATTTTAAAGTAATTTATGTTCCTCAACAATACACATCCTGCCTAGTGATTGGGTCAGTCCCTACCTACATAGGCAAGATATGCATATTGTGAGGTTAAAGGAAAAAAAAAATAATAATAAATCAGATAGGTGATATCATTAGAGAAAATGAAAGATTTCAAAAATAAATGAAAATTCAACTGTTTCTAAACATTGTCTCATCAGCTATGCAGCCCTACACCGTGGTTTCTGCAGGAACTGCATTTGCATTTCTCCCCCGTCCATGTCTCTATGAAAGTTTTGAATTGGCTGAGGGTGGAAAGTTCCCTAGCATGATTTGGTAGAGAATTCCACAGCGTAGCAGCTGCATAGCTGAATGACTGTTTTCCATACCCAGTGGTTCTTGGCCTAGGTAATTCCAGGGTCTTTTGATATCTAAAATTGTATGTTGAATTTCGCTGTTGAACTAAATCTTGCAGGAACAGTGGGCATTGATTGTTTATAATTTTGAAAACTTCAAGGGCCATGGCTCTCATACGCCTGATTTTCAGTGAGGGGAGGTTTGATTTTTCTAGGAGCTGGTCATAACTGCTTGTGTAGTCATTATATATGAATCTTAGTGCTCGCTCTTGAATTTTTTCTATTTTTTGGCAATTTTGTTCACTGCTAAAATGCCATACCAGAGGACAATAACTAAAGTTGGACATTATAAAGGAGTGATAGATGGTAAGTTTACCCAGTTTACAGAGATGTTTCCCGACACGTTTTAACACATTTAATTGTCGAGCTGCTTTTTTACAAATATTTGATATATGAGAATTGAAGTTTAAGTTAAAATCAAAAGTAACACCAAGCAGTTTCACTTCATCCTCACAGGCAGGAGTTGTACCTTTCAAGTTTAAAGTAATGTTTTTATCATGTGTCTTTTTCCCCAGTGCTATTGCTTGAAATTTTTCTGGGTTTGCCTGCATTTTATTAGCTGAAAACCAATCTATGAGAGTGCCACTTTCCTTTTCAAGAGTAGTAATAACATTTTGTAAGATAGGATCAGATTTGGATAAGGTATTATCATGAGCATAATTGTACAAATCTGAATTTTTTACAAAATAAAAAATATCATTAATGAAAATATTAAAAATGACTGGCCCAAGAATTGATCCTTGAGGTACACCTTTAAAGATATCCAACAAGGTGCTTATATTTTGACTAATTTTGACACACTGTTTTCTGCAAGATAAATAGTTCTTTATCAGATCTACCGCAGGTGGAGAGAGACCATAAGATTTTAGTTTGAGCAGAACAAGATCATGAGGGAGGCAGTCAAATGCCTTGGATAAGTCCGTTAAAATAGCAGCAACATATTTATTTTCATCAAGAGCTCTCTGGAAAAGAATCATCTATTTTAGTCTCAGAGATGAAAAGAATGTCCACGAGGTTTCTATTCAGGAGGTCTTTTATACTTTCAAATTTGGATCTTAAGCTGTTTATGTTTAAATAGCCACACATGAGATTTAATGGTAGTTGCTTTCGAGTGTCTTTTAATTCGCTGAAGATGTCGTATTCAGCGTGTTCAGTATACCGATGGTTCGAGTTTCCTCTGCCGGTGTTCTGGCTTTCGTCGGCTTGGGGATAAGTGGACCTGTCGCTCTCAGAAGGTTCAAAGAAGAATGATTCAGAGAAGGGTGGTAATCTGCAGTCACAGGCTATACAGAAATATGGATCGTTGGAGTTTCCTAGTGGAGTATATTCACGGACAGTTATTGTGGTGCATTTTCTATGTGTCCAGTGATCACAAAAATCGCACTGAATTGCTTGCTGATTTTTACGTACTGGTTTATGGCATGCCAGACAGGGATTCTTAATAGGACCTGGATTAGTAGATATATCACCTCCAAGAAGAAGGAGTTTCAAAGCTAGATATTCAGGTCGGCATTGTTTTGAAATTGACAACTTCCGGTTTGCCTGATTAAAAAGAATTTCGGTGCTAAAACTTGGATCCTGAGTGTTATTGACTAGTACTGTGTTACCTTGTAATGATCTGCATATAAAAGAGTCCTTTGAGGTAAAAACTTTAGGAGAATTGTCTATAAAATTGATTAAAATCGCCAAAATTGTAAACACTCGGTAACCACGTATTCCCGCCATTCATGACGTCAGTTAAGGTCCTTTTATTTAACAAAGAAACGCACATCCTTTTCCATCGGTCACTCCGTGATCATGCCATGTGTTCATTGTTTACAAACGGTGTTAGGTTAAATCGTTCATGCAGAAACTCCTCTCCGTCGTGTTCTTATGGGCGGCATGTTTTCACAAAATTTTAAAGAGTAAAGTCTTTTATATCAAGAAAGTTATGTCTAACAATTATCAACTGAATAACTTTAGCCTACAGCATGCTGCACAAGGTCAAACAAGAATCTCTGAATATCCTATAAATCCGCAGCCATCGACAGCAATCCAAGTCTTAATTATAATCCAGTTTGACTAGTTTGACAAAATTTTCAAAATTACTAGAATTTTATCCGTAACTTCACAATTATTTTTTTTTTTAATTTTTAAGCTCTCAATTTTTAAACCGTCTGCTAGTTCATGGGTTGAGTGAAAAAGGATGTACAGACGCTGTAATTTTAGAGTGATACACGAGATGCTTATAAATTTCCGGTTTAAGTTTCCGGATTACACAACAGGTTAATACACAAAGTAAATCATATCTTAGATTCACACAACAAAGAAACTACTATCAATATATGCTTAAGGGTCCTCCACACCATGTGACTTTGACGTATGTAGAGAAAAAATACTTTTACTTCCGAGTTTCTGCATGAACGATTTAACCTAACACCGTTTGTAAACAATGAACACGTGGCATGATCACGGAGTGACCGATGGAAAAGGATGTGCGTTTCTTTGTTAAATAAAAGGACAACAGACGTCTTGGATTATGTAAATAATAATAATTCGTAAACAATAGGCACCGATGGGTATGACGAAAAACGTTTAGGTTATTTATACTTTCAGGCAATCAACCGAGTCTGTTTTGATAGTTGAAATTTTGCACACTAATTTGTGCCTTTTAATAATACATTATCTCATTGTTGTTTATAAATATTGATAAAATAGTGTGCGTTTCTAGTTTTTCTCTTTTATATCTGTCCAGTTCAGTGGCCAATAATTACTAAATTAGTATGGTACGTGATGTATGCGGAGACTTGCCAAAGTTTTTGAGTCACGGGCAACAGGAAAGATAACTCCAAAAAGGAACTTTGATACCAAAGATTTTGAGAATGTTTTTTCTCAATCAGTGCATTTAATTTTAATTCAATTTTTTGATGTAATCTAATTCATTAATGATTCTTCTCCACAAAAGGAGTCCTTATTGATTTTTCTCGAGATGTATTTCAGAGAAAATGAGTTTTATGCACTTTTTATAAATAAAATAAATTTCTGTAAAAAATATGTTGATAGATAAAAATAAATTTTTATGGTTATTCGGTGATCTTAAAAATATACGAAAGGATAAGAAAAAGTTTGTTGTGCTAGGTATGAAAACGCTTTGGGAAAAATTTCTTATAACTTGTGAAATAATTATTTTAAAAAATCAGTATAAATTACATGTTAATCCCTGGACAGTTTTGAAAGGTTGTATGCTTGTTAAAAGTAATGCTCAATAATATGAGAACATAAGCTGGGGGTGTGTGGAGGACCCTTAAATCAATATTATTGAGAAAAGCTTTGATAACGGCATATATTTACAGACAAGCTGAAATATATGCAAATATTTCAGTTCCTATATATACAACATATATATACATTAGACATAGTTGTGCACAAGTTCATATGACTATGTGCACAGATATATACCCAAAGATGGAAAAACCGTCCCTCTATACATAGATACAACTCAAATAAATTTAAGAAACAAGTAACACCAGTGAGCAAACCAATTTAATGAATTTATGCACCATGACATAACTTTTCCTTTTTGTTACAATTTTATAAAACCTAACTACTTTTCTTTTTGAAGAATCGATACACAAGGACTTACATTGACGGGAAACAAACAAGAGGTTCATGAGCCACGCGCTCACCTGAGTCAATATGGCCCTGTAGATCTTTTGTAGTTTCTTATAAGTAGGTAGTCCGAAATATTTGACGTTTTCCATGCTTTTTCACAAATTGATATTTTGCTTGCCCGATAAACGTTAGAACCGCGCCATTTCGAAAACGGGAAATTCACCACCTCAACCTTGAGGCGGCATTCTCGGGTTGATTTTCGATTTTGAATTTTTAAATAAATATAACAGAAATAAAAACCAGAAGTCTCTGTCGAGACTGTAGCTATACTAGTTTGTACTTATAACAAAGGATGAGAAAAGAAGCCATTGCCATCAGACCAAAACAGTAGAAGGAGTAGCGTTTTAAAGGAATTTCACAGGCGTTTCTATTTTTAGTAACCAAGGCAACACTGTTCATCGAAATCAAATCTGATGCACTGTTTTATGTATCTTAATGTAGTCTACGTGTGTGCCAAGTTATATTGAAATCAGACCAAAATTGTAGAAGGAGTAGCGTTTAAAAGGAATTTCACAGGTATTTCTATTTTTAGTAACCATGGCAACACCGTTCATCGAAATCAAAATCCAATACACTATTTTATGTATCTTAGTGTAGTCTACTTGTTTGCCAAGTTATACTGAAATCAGACCAAAACTGTAGAAGGAGTAGCGTTTTAAACGAATTTCACAGAAAATTCTATTTTTAGTAACCATGGCAACACCGTTCATCAAAATCAAAAACCGATGCACTGTTTTATGTATCTTAGTGTAGTCTACTTGTGTGCCAAGTAATATTGAAATCTGACCAAAACAGTAGAAGGAATAGCGTTTTAAAGGAATTTCACAGAAAATTCTATTTTTAGTATCCATGGCAACACTGTTCACCGAAATCAAAAACCGATGCACTATTTTATGCATCTTAGTGTAGTCTACTTGTGTGCCAAGTAATATTGAAATCAGATCAAAACTGTAGAAGGAGTAGCGTTTTAAAGGAATTTCACAGAAAGTTCTATTTTTAGTAACCATGGCAACACCGTTCATCGAAATAAAAAACCGATGCACTATTTTATGTATCTTAGTGTTGGCTACTTGTGTGCCAAATTATATTAAAATCAGTTTAAAATTGTAGGAGGAGTAGCGTTTTGAAAAATTGTTTACAGACAGACGGACAGACAGACAGACGGACGGACGACGGACACCTTACTATCGCATAAGCTCTTCTGGTCTCTGACCAGTAGAGCTAATAATGAATAAAATTTATATGTTTACGAGATTTTGGTGTATTTAATTGATCTTTTAAAAAATTTACAGCTATATTTTACATAAAACATGCTTCACAGAACAAGTTGCATATTGTGGTCCGAGCCCAGGTGTCATAAATATGTACACATGTCTCTTTAAATAAATAAATTACTTACTTACATAATCTGAACAAAATTTAATTTACAATATTTGAGCTTGATAAGACTACCATTTCAATATGACTGCTTTGTAGTTCTCTTCAAGAGCAGGAGTTTTTAAAATCAATTTTACTTTATAAATTATTACCAGTGGAGCCACAATGGGTGAATGAAAATTCGAACAAGGATTTGAATACAACAAATGCAGCAAACTAAATTTATTGAAAAATAATTTAAATTATCTAGATCTACGGATGTGCTTTCAAGCATTGTTTTCCTAGTATATTTGAACTTCTTTATGAAAGCCTTCATTCTCGATTTGCAATACTTCAAACTACATTATACAGTTCTATACTTGGTATCTTTTTATGTCTCTTGTGAATAGTTTTGTTCAGTGTCAAAACTAATTAAGTAGTTAGAGAAACGTTTTTTTATATCATTATCTGTGATTTGACAATGATTCAAACTATAACTTTCTCTGAATTGAAAACTAAATTGAACTGTAAATATTTGTAAATTGTTTATTACAAATCATATTGCAGATGCTCCACTGAAATTAACTTAAAATAAAAAAAAATTATAAACAATAGCATTTTCAAATGGCTTTTCCTAGACACAGAATTATACAATTTTACTCAAAAATTTAAACTAAAATTTAATTCTGCTTCGAACTTAATTGCAATAGCCAACGTGGCAAGATATATTATTTATACACCATGTTCTAATGTCAATAACTTTCTCTGAATTGAAAACTAAATTGAACTGTAAATATTTGTAAATTGTTTATTACAAATCATATTGCAAATGCTCCACTGAAAGTAACTTAAAAATAAAAAAAAAATAAACAATAACATTTTCAAATGGCTTTTCCTAGACACAGAATTATACAATTTTACTCTAAAAACTGAACTAAAATTTCATTCTGCTTCGAACTTAATTGCAATAGCCAACGTGGCAAGATGTATTACTTATACACCATGTTCTAATGTCAATATATAAAAGTTTTTCATTGGTGAACCATGCAAATACAAGTTTAAACAAATCAACATAAAGAAACAATTTACTTTATTTGTCTCTAATCTTAAAAACTGAACTCATTGTATAAGTCATTCCATTCACCTGAACAATGCACAGAATGTTCTTCTGCGATGCAAGCCAAAAAGTCTTCAGTTTCAGATTGTTCTTCCCGTGATGCCAACGGCATGGAGTCGGCTGACCGATGAACACCAAGATCCTTTTCGGTTTGTGTTGTGAAGTCGAACATTGTCTGAAAATTCATTTCACCTGAATTATTTACAGAATTTGGCGGCGTAGTTACTGGAATCACTTGGTTAGATTGGCCCAAATGTTCCTGATTATTCTGATCGTTTTGATTATTTGCAGTGGTATTTTCACTCGAAGTTTCTGTGACTTCCATTTCACTCTGAACTCCCAGATTCACGATGTCCATTACATTCTCTGGTGTGATTATATGTCCATTTAATTGTGAGTATATTTCACTTAAGGTCTTTAACATTTTGGATTTTTCTGATTCCATTTCTGATATCTTTTGATTTAAATCCTCATTTCTTTGTTCCTGGTCTTTAAGCATCTGTATTTAAACATTAGAAAAAAACTACGTGTATTAATAATACTTTCTATTTTCAAACAAGGTGTATTTGTGAAATGGTGATGCCCCGTGTGACAATTCACAACCAACTTGAAGTTTAAATTTAAAAATGCAAGAACTCAAGGGTCAAGAGGATAGATTTTTATTGCCAAAAAGACATGTACAGGTCTTATCCTAACAAACTCGCTTGCGAAATATGAAATCCCTAGCACCAACCTATAAAAGGTTTTATGGGGGGGGGGGGGTTAAAGTTTTGCCAACAAAGACACATGACGAATGAACAGAAGAAAAACTAAATTTACATGCCCCTCCACCACTCTTCGATTAGGGGTCATGGAAAGACAATTAAGCCTACACATTTTTCCGAAACAAGCTTTGAAAAATGGATGTGCCCATGTGAAGACGCGCAGAAGTATTCATCAAGCACAGGAATAAAAAAGTATTTATATAAAATCCATTCTTACGTCAAAGATCTGTTGATTTTCCTGTTTTTTCTTCTCCCTACATCTTTTGGCTGATACTCTGTTACACTTCTTTCTCGCTTCATTTTTAATTTCTTCTTCTTCTGTTAACTAAAATAAGAAATTTGTTCTAGATAGACAGACATAACTAAACGTTGAAAAATAGAGACTGATCTCTTTCAACAAGATTGAAAGAGGTATCAAAATAGACATTAAGAATTTTTGCTTAATTACAGCCATGAAACTAAGGTTTGCACTCAGGAGGCATGAATATTAAATTTAAAGATCGATAGTGTATATTGTATAATCTTTTGAACAAACCGAAGCAAAATGATTCCTAACTAATATAAATCTCTCATAAGAACGTAGGATCCGTTTTACGAAAGAACTTATGACTAAGACAAAGAACTACTTTTTGTAGATTTTTCATTCAATATTAACGCTTACAACCTGTTACAGTAGATACCCAAGATGTTTGTAAATAATATTTAAAAACACTTTTGAGAATGTTTGTACACATCTCTGGAATCAGATAAATAACCATCGAATTTTCTTCTTCCTGAAGGAGGAACTTTAGGACTTCTGTTTTAAACCGTTTTCAGCATCGAGGGCCGATATTAGCATTTAATTAAATTTATTCTCTATGATTTTTTTCTTTTCATTTTTCAGAGAAGATGAAAATATTTAAAGCTTTTTTTTAAAAAATTGCTTTTGAAAATGCATAATGTGAATATCTAGTGAAATAATTATATAAAGAAAGGATGGATACACTTTTTAAATTTTCAAGTAAAAAAAATCATGTATGAGAACAAAACCGTTGTTTGTTAATGTTTTTTTCAATTCAATGGATAATATCTTCCTTAAACTAGTCGAAACTACGGTTAACATATTTTCAAAAGAAATTGAAATGAAACTGCAAATAGAGAAAAATAATTATTTTAATATTTGGACCAATCTCGATTAAAATTAAGATAATTTAAAACATAATGATTTAGTGCCGAGCATACGTCAGAATTTGTAGCCAGCCATCGGCAAGTGTGGGAGTATTCATATCATATTGTGACTGAAAGATTCTCAAAAGGAACGTTAAACAGCAATCAATCAATTTAGTAATTTTTCCCAAAACGGTATATTTTTTCTCTTTGGTATTTGCAGGGTCAATGTGACACTAAAATTTATTTACCACTAAGAAGTATATTAGATTGTTAACTTCAATTACTTTTTAACCCGTTTAATATGTCAAGAAACTAGTATTTTTATAAATTGTTATCCATTTCCAATTATTATATAAGTTTTAAATTCAGTCATGAGTGGCCAAACTGTAAAATATTTATTTCTCTAACACTAAGCTAGCTGTGTCTTGTTTTTTTTATGAATATATTATCTATAGGTTTTGAAAATATTCACAGATGGTTTGTTCTACTTTCATACAAGGAGTTCTTGATAAAAAAATTAAAAACGTCAATCTTGTTTTTCTTTACATATTTTATAAGATATTCAGATAATGCATAAATCCTAAATAGTATAAAAAATATAAATAATAAAGCTTAACTGAAACCATAACTTAACAGAAATGTTTAAGAACTATAAAATGAAATTTTGTTGTAGCATTCCTCCTTAAAAATTATATTTGAAAATGAAATAATTTTAGTTGTATTCGTCATTTGATTGGTTAAACGGTTTTATCCATTTTGTATAACATAACTTGCCTACGTCACAATGAGTTACGTCAAAAACGTCACAATGAGTTACGTCAAAAACGTCACAATGAGTTACGTCAAAAACGTATTACTCCGCTTGACGTTAACTTTTTAAAGCGATATTTGAACCTTTTTTTCGAAGGGAAAAATGGAAAAATTGTCTCATTGTTCTACATTGATATGAAGTTGAAATAAGCTTCATTCCTTAAATGTAGAAATTAGGTTAAAAATTAGAGAATTATTTGGATAACACTCTATGAATACCTGCATGCTGATCAAGGTAAAAGATACCTCAGTGCTTATATAGTTAAACCAGTCAAATACTTTACTTTATACATGTATAATGTATTGATGCAAAGTTGTCCCTATTACCTTGATATCGTGTATTCATACTGTTACTTGAGAATTTATCGATTTTTTGAAATGTCGGAAAAAATTTATTTCTTATGACAGCTCTTTATATATATATTTCGAGACAACGCCCATTCATCACAGCAGATTAAAATCCCTGACGATGTCTGTGGGAATATATGAAATTTAATATTTTGTAATATAAAGAATCAAAACTTTATATAAAAAATTAGAATGAAAAAAAAATTCCTTGATTAATCATAATTATGCATCCTAGGTGTCATGGAAGTACATGTAGCACTGGTATGTTGATGTATCCAAATAAAAGCTACGTACTGGATGCTTTAAAGTTGGTCTGTTTTCAACTCGAAGTTCCTCCTGCCCCGCGGAGACACGCCTTAGCTGTATCTTGCTCTTTAGGACGTCCTTAATGAGAGTAGGCGAGACGCCGTGTTCACTGAACTCTTCACGCGCCTTTCTAAACACTGGATCCGCCTCATACATCTCCATATCCATTTTAAAGTCTGTGTTGTATATTTTACCTGTCAAGAACAACCAATTTCGTGACAATATTGTGGCTGCTTATTTGAAATAAAAATACAGATTATATGCATGTTAAGTTGGTTAGAGGCACCATGTTGGCGACCCTCTTGAGGAACTGTAGTCGGTCGACATTTTGATTCACCTGTTGACTTAAGTCAGGAGAACGCCAACACAGATTTATCGCATTATTTTAGAAATTATTGTTTTATATCAGCTATCAAACATATTTAAATCCTGCACACAACAGGAATGGATAATAATCATCGATAAACTCACCTCCTTCTACTAACTGCAAAGAGACAAAAACTGATGTCGGCAGATTTTAGGATTTCTAATGACATGTGCGCAATCTATTTTTAGAAATACGTAATCGTTTGTACATATGTGTATTTCATAAAATAAGTAATATCAACCTTCAAAATGAAGATGAATTCAGTTGCATTAGCATTGCAGACTTTTTTGGAAAATTCATATTGAAAGTTAAGAGTGCAATATTATTTTTAATCAACAACAGTAAACTTTCCTAGTTTTATCTATTTAAAGATAAGGTGTTTTCCATGTTTACTGTGATCTAAAAATAAACTGGAAATTCTTTACTAAAGGCTATTTAAAAGCTTTTAAAACTATCATTTTATACATGTATAGAATGTCGTCTTTAAAGTTAGTTTATTTATAAGTATATTTCAATTGTCATATAATACACGAATTATCAAAAAATACATTTGTAAATGCATTTGTTCATTATCGGTACTTTTTATATTGAAAAAAATCCATGTTTCTAAAATTGTTGTTATTTTAACAGCCTAATCATCTTGGTTTCTGTTTCGTTTACAGTAATCGTTAATTAAAAGAAATATTTATTTAAAGCCCTAATCTTTGCACAGTATATTAATAAAAATGTTGATAGTTTGTTTTATTTTTTAATGAAAATATTTTAATCTTTTGAAGGTACTTTGAAGGAATTTTATAGCTAGCTACATGCAAGTTTTCAACTTTATAATAACCAAATTATTAAATATTTACTACGGATTTTAAAAAAAGTATCGGTACATGTACTGGAAAGATTCAGGTAAATATTAAATAATAAAGCTTAATTAATAATCGCCGTTAACTTGAGTAGAAACTATTTTCAAAAAAAAAAATAGTCGTTTTAATTCATTAAACTTAAAACAAAATAGTCAAACCAAACAAAAAGTAACACACTTTATACATATAATATAGAATGTCGTCCTTAATGTTAGTCTGGAAGTATATTATAATTGTCTTATAATAATATTTAAAATACATTGTAAATGCACTTGTACATTATAAGCGTCGAA
>NW_026940792.1:0-12350 GCF_032062105.1 Saccostrea cuccullata
ACAATCCTATTCAGTGTAGAAATGTTCAAAGCAAAACCCCTTCATAGGTATCATCATTCCGCTCTTAATATTATGTACAGAGTTTAGCAAATTGAACTTGTGTGGACATAAACCTCAGAGCTGTGACCATGCACCTTTAAGAATTAAATTAAAATTTTTGAAAGTGCATTGATGTGTCAATCAAATCCATCCAAAAATTTGAAGTTTCAATAACTTGTAGATGAAAAAAAAAGATTTTAAATAATTTTTTTTCTAATGAATTGTCATCACAATATGTAAGGCCTGATATCAAACAGAAATTAATAACTTCACATCTGTGTCTATGCATCTTTGATGTTAAGTCAGATGAACCAGTACTAGTATGACAACGTTGCCCTCCCTGAAACAGCTAATGGATGTTGCTTCTATACACAGAAAACAATTTGGCGGGAAATTGGAGGTTAAAAAAGTCAAAGAATGGGAACATGTCACTTCTTTGAAAGTGTGTTGTTCAAAAACTGATTGGCCTAAACATGCTAAACACAGGTATGTTTTGACATTTTCACCCTATCTTCCAAACGCGAAATAGCTCATCTCTAAAAAAATAAATCATATTTTCTTGTTTAGTGAGAATGTTATCTTGTTCAGTGGGATGCCCATCATGGTAATCTAGATTATGCAGAGAAGCGGGGTTTCATGATGATGATCAATCGATTGGCTTGCGTGATAGTTTTATGCATAAACTCCGCATAAAAGCCGAGAAAAGATCATACAAGTCGATCGACTGATCACATCATAAAACCAAAAAATAAGACAGTTTTTCTATTAATACTTACCTGTTTTTTGTTGGGAGTTTCAATATCACTTTGAATATATCATAGAATAAAAAAATCGCTTGGGGCATTGGACAGTATAGAGTTCGAGCATTCCTGCAAACCAGCAGTCTCTTGAATGAAAATGTGGGTAGAAACATATTACTCACACATGCATTAAAAAACGCCACAAGAAAGCAACTTTAAAAGAAAAAATATTCTAGCAAGAAATAAAATTCTTGAATAAAATTTGGATACACGACATAAAAAGTCTTTTTAAACAAAAAAGTAATCTACACAAATTTTAATGCAATTGCACACCCTTTGTTGACAAAATGCCTTCTTTTAGCGCATTTTATTGGTATTAGTATGCAGCTTTGTATCAATAACATATTGCTTTGCTGCCTTATCAATGGAAAGGCTCTTTAAATTTCCGTCTCCTTGGGTATTTATCTAGCTCAGATCTGGTCTTATCATTTTTTTTCAGCTGCTAGCTATATGTACATGCATACACTGCATTATGATTGAAAAAAGCTTGCGATTGATTTAACATGGTTTCGTGAAAACCTTTTTCTTGCACAAGTTGGTATTTGGGACGCATTTACATAACCCATCGTTTTACCAAGAAATGACTATATTGGATGATCTTTTCTAGCTAAGCAATTTGTGGGAATCACATGATGGTGTCAGATAAAACGGGTAAACAGATTTTCACGTCTTTATTCACGTATGGCAGTATTGATGTTTACAAGCACTTTCCAATAACAAAGGTAGCAATTGCTGATTTGCCGTTGAGTAATCATGAGACTGTAACATGGGTTCCTGCTGGGAGAATTTCCAATAGCATTCATCGTCGCAATATTTTATTCATGGATCCTTCATTACGAATGTGTAAGTGTTTATTTTCTTTATTTATTCCGTATTTATTACATTTAAATTCAAAAATATTATATTTTTTTTTTTTCAACCCCGCATTGAATATAAAACTGATAAGTTACATTTGTATAAAATATAAAATAGATTAACTCACATGCATTGATGAGTCTAAATGGAAGTGAACTGTACATCAATTTTTTATTTTCATATTCTTTAAATGTAAAATTACTATACTAAAAGCTAAAGAAATTAAGCGCTCAAGATGGATAGACTCTGATATTGCACGTTCTTTACTAAAAAACTAAAAGACTGAAAAAATGCATTTATTTATTTTTTGGGGTTATATAAAAATTACTGAGAGAATGTTTAAGTTTACATGTATAAAAAGGTGCTTATAAACTGAATTTATTGGGTACAACTTGTAAAATCGCCGGTTAAGCTGTGATATATGCAAGACAATGAGTAAGGAGTTTATTCTGGGGGCTGTGTTACAAAAAAAAAACATAAAACCAGAAACTCCAGTTGATTGCAAAATTTTGCCAAATTAATGATTCTATTTAAATTTGCTTGCGTAAAAGTATGTTTCTGAAACCGTTTAAAATAAATTAAAACAATATATATTTAATGTAACATGTGTAAATTAGACCATATTAGCAAAAAAAAATTTTTTTGGTTATTTTTATTTAGTAAAACCCCCCATTTATGTCACAGCAGATGCTGGGACAAAAAAAAATCCCTCACTCCTCAATGGCCTTAGTGCCTATAGTGTATGTCAAAAAAAATAACGGCAAGTGGTGGCATATTAGTGAAAAATTTTGGCGAGGGACGTTAAACACATACAAACAAACAAAACACACTTTTAAACATCAAAATTATCTGTTACACGGATATGTCAATTCCTGAAAGAGTTCTCGATCCTGATTCTATTTAATTTTACTGTATTTATAATCATTTAATCCAAATTTGTTCCGCTCTCACTTATTTTGTTTCGAGAATTTTTAATTTTATTTACTGTTCGACTTTAATTTGATCAGTTAAGACTGGAAATCATTTTGCCATTATAAATTTGTCAATTTGAAATGGCTTTTAGTCCAGGGTTTCCCCTACAATGACTTTTTAATTTTTGTCGTTGTTCCGGGGGGGAACAGGGGGTCCCAAAATTTTACAATTTTTATTGTACTTGCCATTGCTCTTTTTTGAATTTTATATAAATTTCCATCCGTGACCTTCTTCAAAACATGCCGGCAGAGCCGAACAGTTTATTTTTCGGGGGTGAAAAACATTATTTAAAGATGCATGGCCAATTTTAAGTTAATATTTACTCAAGCCCTTGAGTAGCTTGAGTAATCTTAATAGATGCAATGTCATCGAGGTATCAGTTTAAAAACCGAAAATTTTATTTTTGTAGATAATATTTCTAGAAACAAAAAAGAAGCTTAACTTGAAAACGTCGATATATTCAAAGATATTAAGTGTCAAATGTGGGTTTTATTCCATGGCGAATGAACAATAGTGAAGCTCCGCAGCTAACATTTCGCGCTTTCCTTCGCGTAGTTATCTAGGTAACTTTTACAGTCGCCAACAAAGCATCCTTAACAAGTTTTCTGGTTACTCTGAAAGGTGACTGAGTTACCCAATAGTTAGGAATTTCTATAATGCATACCAAAAAATGTATGGCTCCCCCCTCCCCCCCCCAAACTGAAATTGTTTTTCACGGGCCTGCAAATGATGTGTCAGTAAAATAAAAGCACAAAATTAATGTTATATTCTCTCTCATACGTTTTTTTTTATTTTAAAACATCAAATATCTTAGCTTTGGTAACGGAACAATAAACTTCTGTTTAAGGTCAGATAATACAAACAATTTTTTTTGAAAAAGAAAAAATTCTGTACAATTTTAGAAAATTGGATAATTCTTAAAATATTTTCTCCTAAGAATTTGAAAATAAAACAGACTAGGAAAATATAAGTAATATTTCAATAAAAAACAAATAATGATAAATCACATTCAATAAAGGTTTACAGGTGAACACAAATTTCAGAATATGTTACCTTGGTGCTAAAATGTATTTAAACTTTAAAAAATATACCGAGACAGGTGAATTTTAAGAGGAGGAAAAAAATGACCAAAAATTAGAAATATCACATAGGCTGATTTAAACAATTTAGCTTTTTTAATAAAATTCACCTGGCCTGGTATATTTTTCTTCAGTTCATATTACACTCGAAATTTTTTTATTTTTATTATTATTTTGTTAAAATAATTCTTTTCAAAGTGCGTTGATATCGACCGTATTAAAGCACTTTGAAAAAAATGTGTATGGCTTGGTCAATATTCTTAAAAATCTTAGGTATGGATAACTTTGCGGTGATAAGGTCACTTCAGGATGTGAAAGTGAGTGATTAAGATTTTTCAATTTATTTGAAAATTTTTTCTCTCTTAAATGTTTAATTGTACTTGTTTTTTTTTTTTTACAGTTTTCATGCATTTAATGTAAACTAAGTATTTGTTGAAAGCTTTTAACGTCACACCAGTTATGCAAATACATATATTTGGGTGTATCATAGGCATCTGTACCGGGGGGGGGGGAGGGGTGTAGTCACACAAATGTTTGCAATGATATACCTTATATAGGAATCAAAACTTGGGGCTTCCCTTTTCGGGGTATAGGAGGGGGTTTTCACTTTCAATTTGCTACCTTAGTAAAACAGAGTTGGTCTGAAAGACCTCCTTCATATACTTATTTTCTCCTTGTTCTCATGAGAGTTAATCAATACATGTAAATTAAAACGTTTTTATAAAGATATACATGTAATTATTACAAATAGATTCTCTCAATTACTAAAATCTAAGTCTAGAATTTTTTTTAATATATTTATTTTTCAAAGTGCGTTAAAAGTCAACTGGTAAAAATTTTGATGTACACGCTTTAAGCACTTTGAAATTCTTTTTCAAAGTGCTTGAGAATGTTCCAAATTTAACGCACTTGTAACGTTGTTACAACGCATTTTAAATTTTTTTTTTTCAAAGTGTGTTAAATTTGGGACCAAATAACGCATTTTGAAAGAATAAAATTTTTTTTCAAAGTGCGTTAATATCGACCATATTAACGCATTTTTAAAAAAAATGTGTATGGCTTGGTCAATCTTAGGTCTGATGAATAATTAATTAAACCTGTTTGATAACTCGTCGGTGATGAGGTCCTTCAGATGTGAAGTGAGCGTTTTTGATTTTTCCATACTTTTTTGATGTACACGATTTAAGCACTTTGAAATTCTTTTTCAAAGTGCTTAAATGTTCCAAATTTAACGCACTTGTAACGTTGTTACAACGCACTTTAAATTTTTTTTAAAGTGCTTTAAAATTTGGGACCAAAATCAACGCACTTTGAAAGAATAAAATTTCTTTCAAAGTGCGTTAATTCGACCATATTAACGCATTTTGAAAAAATTTGTATGGCTTGGTCAATTTTGGGTTTATGAATAATTAATTAAACCTGTTTGATAACTCGTCGGTGATGAGGTCACTTCAGTTGTGAATAGCATTTTGTTTTTTCCATACTTTAAAAATTCTATCTCTCTTAAATGTTTATTCACTTTTTTTTTTTTTACATCATGATTTAAATTAAACTGAATTCATTTGAAAGTTTTCAAGGTCATACAATGTAATAGTTATGTAAATAAAACATTTGGCATCACTACCGATGGGGGAATTAGGCACACAAATGTTTTGCAAGGATATACATGGTTAGGCATTGAAAATTGGGGCTTATTTAAGGGAGGGGGTCAACTTTCAGTTTGCAACCGACGGCTATGTACAAGTATAAGAAAAAAGAGTTGGGGTGGGGACGTTCTTATGTCTTCTCCTTGTTTTCAATGAGGTTAAATGAGTGCATGTAAATAAAATAGTTTTTCAAAAGATATAATTATAACAAATTGTTTCTCCCATTTATTTAAATCTAAGTCTAGAAAAATTTTGTTTATTACACATTTTTTTTTTAATGTGTGTTAAATGTCCCCCTGGTAAAAAAAAATTATGTACACTCTTAACGCATGTTGAATTTTTTTTTTCAAAGTGCGTAATTTTTTCAAAGTGCGCTGCCACACAGCACACAGATCAGAAGTCGGCGAATTTACATTTCTTTTGGTAAATTTAAAAATGATAAATCAGATGCCTGTTCGCGAGCGAACTTGCGAGCCTTTTTAGAATTTCTTTTGGAGGTATAAAGGGAAATTTTTGCGAGCGCTGGCAAGTTTGTTTTTCTGAACGGCCTAAAAAGTCATAGATAAAACTTTTGCTATCATTACGTATTCTTTGGACTTCAATGGGATTGCCCTACAGGAAACACTTTCCACAACGCCATCATGGACCTCTATCAATTGAAAAATATGCCTTAGTGAAAAGTGAAAAGTTCAACAGTACGCCAAGGATATTAATATTTTCTAATTTTTTTCCATTTTTTATGTTTATAAATACTTAACTAAGGCTTTTAAAAAAAATTTATCAAAAATTTGGATTTTAGTCAATGTCGAGATACCAGACAGACTGAGAGCTCCAAACCTTTGTTATGTAAACAAGGCCCGGCCATGTTTTTGTTTACATAGGTTAAGGGGGATGTACAAGCCATATTGGATCTAGTCTGGTGTAAAATAAGAAATATCAAGAATGCGCTTTATACTCTACTAAACTAGCCCAAAGTTACTCAAAGTGCTAATGCACTAATAACCTACTGTTAGAGACCAAAATTAATAAATAATTAAGTTTATTTTGTTTTAATTAGGACGGAAATTAATCATGTTAGAACTGCGCAGCTACAGCATTCACGAGATGAAAAATGCATTGAAAATGGTGTTAGTTTGATTCATTGATAATATGGCTACAACCATTTGTTTCGCTTTTTTCTTTTCATTATCCATAATTCTTGAAAATTTGATTTTTCATATGGGTGTCTTCCTGAGGCCATGTGTTTATTTCGTCCGCATTCCTCTGTCACAGAGAGTACGAATAACATTGATTTTAGAATAAATGCGACCATAATAACATCAAGACAAGAAATTACTAAGTAATAATCATTAGGTTATATTACTTGCTACTTTTATTTTTTGGATCGCATCGTCTGATTAATGTAAAAACGCGATTTTAACTGCACTCCAGCAAATGGGGAAAAACTGTTCTGTTTACAGCTCGAATTTCCTTGTTAATATCATTCCACTGAGCACGTGGTTGGCATATGCATATATCTGCTGTGGATAGATGCGTTTATTAGCATGATTATATTTAATTTTTCATGGAACAAGTCTTGATATTGTTGGTTTTTTAAAACTCAAGAAAAAAGATAAAAAATGTCCTAAACATATGTGTTTACGTGGGTCTTTTTTCTGTGGCGATAGAAGTTATTTTCAAATGAGGCACTGCTTAGCATTTAATTTGAAAATGTTAAACAATATGCGGTGCATGAAAAACAAATATTAATTACATTTCTTACATTCGAAATGTTGGTACATATGTCTATTTTGTTTAGCAGTTAGATAGAAACAATAGGCAGTTATAAGATTTCCTTCAGGCACCTCACATAAATGGCTAGATTTCTTGCAATGACCCACACATTGTATGGAGTAATGTTTGGACATAAAAACGCATCATATCTCATTATGTTGACAACGTTGTAAGCTCTCGCTCATTGAACATACGAAGCTTAATAAAATATATTGATTTGTTTCTTTGAAATTTAGAAACAAGCACAATGTTTGCAAGGAAAGGTCCATTGCATATGCTATGTCTATCATCGCAAAAAAAAGTGAGAGGCTACCCCCCCCCATCCCTCCCCGAAAATCCTATGTTTGTTATTCTAAATAGTGCCAACGATTCAAAAAGTTTGCATTACTTAAGTATGTGATGGAACATGTACTAGCCTTATAAGACCATTTGTTAGAAGGATTTCATTCCTTTTCAAATGTTGCTCCGCTGTAATGAAAATTGTAAATGTTTATTTGACAGAGTATACGAGGGGTGATCAAAAAGTAAACGGTATCTTAGGTATTTGATAGTTGTATTATTGTTGATTGATTGATTGATTGTATACTGTTTAACGTCCCTCTTCAGAATATTTCACTGATATGGAGACGTCACCGTTGCCGGTGAAGGGCTGCAATTTAAGGCCTATGCTCGGCACTCAGGCCTTTGAGCAGGAAGGGATGTTTATCGTGCCACACCTGCTATGACACGGGGCCTCGGTTTATACGGTCTCATCCGAAGGACCACCCATTTAGTCGCCTTTTACGACAATCAAGGGGTACTGAGGACCTATTCTAACCCAGATCCCCACGGGGGTGTATTATTGTTGAAATATTCGAGTATTTTTCAAAGTGTAAATTAATTGGAAGTCTTTGATATCATATTGCTTAATTAAAAACACACCCCAAGATGAAATAACAAGTATCATATTTAACCATTGCCTTCACTAAAACGATCTATTCAATCATTCATTGAATTTATAGGAAGTCATTTGTCTTAATAAGAAAACGCATCATTTATATTTAAAAATGTATTAATTTTCAATTTTAGAATATAAAACACGAACTGTGCAGAGTACGTTTTTATCCGGCAAGTAAAAAGTCGTTCTAAAAAAAGGGATGTCGCTGTGTTGATAGTAAATGATAAGTAACTTTATATATTAAATATGAAAAACATATAAATTTTTACAGATTCACTTTAAGGAAGTAAATATATTATGTATCTCGTAATTTATAAACGGAAAGAACATTCTGATTAACAATCTTTTCAATTTTAAGAAAACCTTTAATTCTACATGACTACTCCCACCCCAATCCCCATACACCACCCCTTAAACGTATGTGTATAATGCAGCCCGGTCCTCCGGGCTGCAATAATCACACGTTTGATATGAAAGTCCTGTCTGTTCTCATTCAAAAGATGTGGCCATGATGACCAAGGTTAAAGGTCAATTCTCTATAAGGCCATTTTCCGGCCTACGATAAAATCACTTTAAAATGTGATTTTATATACACGTAACTATAATCATTCCAGTTCATGATTTCGATGTTTGTTTTTCAACATCGATTATCTAAGTCATACACGTGGTTTAGAGATAAAAAAAAATGGCTGTAAGTTAAAGAAAAATTGAGGGTAGGTCTATTTAAATCAAGTTTCTGTCCATGTTTCTGAATTTAAATGATCAAAAATTGCTTATTTATGTCGGAAATACATAAGACTTGAGTAATAATTTCGAAGATTTTTTAAATTTAAGGATCAAGATATTTTCTATGACAAGAATTCCGATGCATCCACATTTTGCATATTTTGAACGCAAATCTTTGCGAAATTCACACTGTATGGGTGCTGAAAAAAGTTTGATTGGCAATTTATTGAAAAGTATTAAATCATATATAAATACATTGTAATTGTATATCATTTCTATAGATGTGGTACTTATTTTAGCATAAAATAATCATGTTAGAAATGAGGTTTCTAAACTTATAATTTTCTATTGAACTCTAAAAGTTATGTATCAAATGTTGAAAGTACTGAATGGATTTTGATTGTGATTAAATAAAACTGAAGTAGTAATTCAGAAAAGAAATTCAACAATTGCAAAAAGATAAAGAATTAGTAGCATACGAATATCAATGCAAATACATGTTTACTATCCATGTAAATAGTCAATACATATAACTCAGAGCGGTTGCATTACAATATCCATCTCTAAGTTAAATGAAATAGCGTCGTAAAATAGCTTTGCTTTTATTTACAGTCCCTGAAACGTTCTACTTTCCCATTTTTCCGTTCGTTCACCGTTCGTTCAGCGTGCGTTCACCGTTCGCTCTCCGTTCACAGTTTTTCGTTTACCGTTTACCGTGCGCTCGCGTTCACCGTTCACCGTTCACTCTTCATTCTGTTTACCTTGCGTTCACCGTTCACTTATCGTTCAGTCTTCATTGTCATTCGGAACTCCGATGTGAAAGGACTTATTTTTTTTATAGTAAGGATTTACACGTTTATTAATTTAATAATTTAGATATCGTGTCCGAAGAATGATTATTTCATTGCAGAAATTATCTATGATATTTATATTTCTATTATTATAATTCAGCTGTTACTTTATTCATGAAATTTCCCTGGAAAATAATACCTTAAGTACCTACATGTATGTAGAGCGATGCTAAAATATTAAATTTAAAAAAGGGCTGTTTACAAATGCTTCACGTA
Organism: Saccostrea cuccullata; assembly: GCF_032062105.1. Classification (NCBI taxonomy): domain Eukaryota; kingdom Metazoa; phylum Mollusca; class Bivalvia; order Ostreida; family Ostreidae; genus Saccostrea; species Saccostrea cuccullata. The sequence continues at coordinate 9,895 of NW_026940792.1, forward strand.
CGGCAACAATTTGTTGCAAGATTAAAGACGACAATCATTAATGGATGTATAATAATTAATCCAAATCTTTTACAAGACAAGAATACATAAAAAATATATTTCTACAGTAACACGTATTAATATTCTAAACTACACATAGGTCTGAGAATTATGAACAGTACTGCAAATACTCACTTAGTTAAATATCTAGAGAGTTTATTAAATTGATAGCGTGATTTTAAATTTTAGAAAAGACCAACTGTTTAAAATAGTTTATTATTAGAGAAGGAAAATTTCTTTCTTCACCGTGCCTAAATAAATGTTTGCCATTCAGTTTAATTAAAAACCCCCCCCCCCCCCGCCCCCCGGGTATTTTCTCCCGAAATAAAAATTCTTAGTATCAAGTATTTTCAGTATTCAACTAATACGTATTTAAGGTGTATTGTACCGCAAGAAAATCAGTCTAAAAAGCAACATCAAGCAGTCATTAAACAATAGTATTTTAATATACACTTGTGCCGACAGTAGTATTTTAAATTGGCAGGGAATATGTTTCAAACTCAATTTAAAACTTAATCCTTCTAAGTATATCTTCCCATTATTTATTTTTTTTCAGCAGGAATGCAAATATCATATCTAGTAATGATAGGGAAAAATATTAAAACTTCTTGGAAATACTAAGTGACTGCCTTCGTCAATTTTGTTCGGTGAAACGTGATTTCCACAATTCCACTGTTTCGAATTATATTGATTGACAGGACAAACACGTTACTTTGTGCACTGTACTTCCTGTGAACTTGATGACAGAAAATAAAAGCTAATTATTACTGTCAAATGGATTTGCTAATCTAAAAAAAAATGACTACCTTTACTGCTTGGAGTATTTAGAAAAATAAAAAGAATTTTTATTTAATACAACATATATCTGAGAATTGAGGGGGTCTCTCTCTCTTTCTTTCTCTCTCTCGTACATATCTCTGTTCAATAAAAAATATGACAGCACATTACTTAATGAGTTTTGAAAATTTAATCTATTACAAATAATTTTTAATGCCTCTTAATTTCCATCATATTGCCGAGTTTAATCACGGCCGGGAAATGTCTACATATACATGTAGAAGTTAGCTGAAATAATCATCTTAGAAGAATACAAGAGACACATAACAAAGAATATTTTGCATTAAGATTTTAAAAAACGAGAGGTTTTATGCAATACGTCAACAGACAATTGTGAATTCCAAATAAAAAAAAAAAACCGTTATTTTACTCAGAACCGCCTTGGCACGGAAATACATGTATGGTTGATTCAACCGCGTACAAAATAATTAATTCATTCTATAAGTAGTAGTTTTATCTTCTAAAGTCCACATTATTCTATTAAAGAAAAGATAAGAATATTTACTATATTTATAAATAGGTTAATTTTATATTTAAACAAAACGCGTTTGGTACATGTAACAAATACACAAGTTTTACGGCAATTAAAATCCTGTTTCAGTCCCTGAAACGTTCTACTTTCCCACCTGAACGGTGAACGAACGATGAACGAACGGTGAACGAACGCTGAACGAACGCAGAGCGAACGGTGAGTGAACGATGTGCGAACGGTGAACGCAACTTGGTGAACGATGTGTGAACGGTGAACGGTGAGTGAACGCAGAACGCGAACGGAGCGCGAACGCGAGCGCAAAGTGAACGGTGAACGAACGGTGAACGCAAGAAAAACGATTTATTCGGAATGCCTTTGGTCTTTTCCTTGCATTGAAATTATTCATTTTATTCTATATTTTAAATGTCATAAATAAATATAAATAAACAATAAATAAACAAAAGAGAAATAAATAAATAGATAAATAAATAAATAATAAAAATAAAATTCTCCACATACGTATGTTTAAATCGATATCTTAATAACATTATTTTAATCGCCGTCAAACATGTTTTTGTTACCGCGTGTAGTTGAAAAAAAAAAAAATCTTCTATAGTAAATAATTATGATTATTCTTTTAACTAATAAATAAATGTGGACTTTCGAAGATGAAACTACTACTGAGACAAACAATAAATAAATTAATAAATTAATTAATAAATAAATAAATAAATAAAAACATTTTTTCTGCACATACCTATGTTTAAATCGATATTTTAACATGATTTTAATCGCCGTCAAACGTGCATTTGTTACCGCGTGTGGTTAAAAAATATATTAATATACTTTTATAGTAAATAATTATGCTCATTCTTTTCACTTATAAAACAATGTGGACTTCTGAAGATTAAACTACTACTTATAGAATGAATTAAATACATTTTACGGGGTTGAAACAACCGTACATATATTTCCGTGCCAAAGCGAATCTGAGTAAAATAACGGATTTTTTTTTTTAAATTTATAATTATCTGTTGACATTGACTGTTATCGTATGCATAAAAATTCTCGTTTTATTTCAATTCTACTGCAAAATACATGTATTCTA